>NW_027464692.1:0-280000 GCF_043290135.1 Rhipicephalus microplus | reverse complement strand
CCTAGCCAGGCTATTTTTAACTGCCATTTATGTAGACATATGACGCGGAGATCTCACTCACAAACGCATATCATACTGATAGCTTTGATGCTATGTTTCCCTTAAGGAAAGTTTGACTTTACTCCGTAATTGTGAAATGAGAGCTAGACCTAATTAGTGTTTGCTAAGTGTTGCCTAATTACCAACTACTGTTGAAAAGTATTTACTGTGCATATCATTCTTTGCACAAACCCGTTATCATTAGGAATACTCACCGCACATATGTTTTGTTCTTCAAAATTTTACACGCATGAAAGTTTGGTCAATCTGTGAGCCTAAAGTATGAAAAAATCGCAACGTAAAATTGTAGCATACGCATGAGCAAAAAAACAAAACCTGATCTTGTTCTACACGCATACTCTAATGGGGCATTCCCATAAATTGTACGATACTTGAGTAGACGCAATAAAAATAAAATTGTGAACAAAGGAAAGGAACTAGATTAAAGCCTCTATTATGTGCAGAGTTGTTTCGCGTTCAGATTTGAAGAGTGGTTGGTGTCTTGCGTTGCTTACACAATTTACGCGAAGCAACGTAACAAAAAACGGAGCCGTAATTACCGGGCCAGAAGGAGTGACGTGGAACACGGTCTGTAGTCCTTGAGACGTTCAGGTGACCAGTGGGATGTCATGCAAGTGCGCGAGAACAGTCTGACGCATGTGGGTAGGTATGGCCAGCAGCAAGTGAGGACCATCAGGATGCACGTTGTAATGGTATGGAACGCCATCATGAAGCACGAACATACGGAGCAATGGAGGAGTAGTGGGGTTACTCAGCTGGTTGATGATCTCTCAAGAGAGTATCGCGTCGTTGCTCATCTCCGATGTGTGCCAATGCTGAAATCATCACGGCCGTGGACAAGGCGTTCTCAGGAAGATCAGGTGCATCTACTGAGTGACGAGACAAGCAATCAGCATCCTCGTGTTGGCACCCCGTCTCATAGGCGACGGTAAATCAGTATTCTTGTCGTCGCCAGGCCCACGATCTCAGCCGGCTGGTACGGTCGTTCAGCGATGACAGCCAGCATAAGAAGAGGTTGTCCATGACAACAATGAATGACCATCCATACAAATATTGGCCAACTTTGCCTATGGTCGAAACGAATGCGAGGCGTTTGCGTTCCGTGGTGGAATAATTTCACTCTGCGGGTGAAAGAAGACGGCTAGCGTATGCAATGACAATGTCAGTACCATGTAGCTGAACCAAAACAGCAGCAATGCCATGGCCGCTGGCGTCGGTGCGCAGTTCTGTTGGAGCGGAAAGATCGAAGTGGCCAAGAATCAGCGGCGACGTGAGGCGCATGTATAAGTTCAGCGAATGCAGTGACTTGTTGGGTACCCCTGATGAGAACCACATGCTTCTTCAGTAGGTCCGTTAGAGGGCGTGCAATGTCATCAAAAATTGCACATGAATCGTCGAAAGTAGGAGCAGAGGCCCACAAAGCTTCGAACATCATTCGCACAAGTTGGAACAGGGAAATCCTTGAATGCGTACACTTTGTCTGGATGAGGTCAAACACCAGAAGAATCGACAGGGTGGCCGAGGACAGTAAGCTGCCGACGGCTGAAGTCACACTTCGACGAGTTGAGCTGAAGCCCTGCCTTTCGGAAAACAAACTTTCGAGAGGCACTGGAGGTGCGTCCCGAATGTCGGCGAAAGCAAAACTACGTCACCAAAGTTAGCATAAGCATATTGACCACTTGAAACCATGCAGTATATAGAGCGTTCATCATTCCTTCGAATGTAGCTGGGGTGTTGCATAACCCAAATGGCATCCCTTTAAACTGAAAAAAGGCCATCAGGTGTTGTAATTGTGGTCTTTTCAGTGCCAGTGTCAGCAAGTGCAATCTGTTAGTACCCTTTACGAAGGTCTATCGAAGAGAAATACTTTGCACCACTGAGAGAGTGAAGGGCGTCATCTATGCGTGATAGGGTGTACCCTTTTTTTTTTTGCGGCCTTGTTGAATTTTAATGTGAAGACTTTTCGCTTCTTCACATGTAGTGCCGACATTCGCTAATGACGTCGTTCACTCTCGTAGAGTTTCTATATACAAAAAAAGTAAAGGCCTCGTCTGCAATTCTCTTGAAAATGTGCGCCACCATTTCAGGTTCTGGCATCTTGTTGTCAACCTTGTGGCATAGCGAGAGCACATATTGAATATATGTCAAGTATGACTTGGTGCAGGTCTGGAGTCGGCGCGCGAGTTCGTTCTGTGCAACTCGACGTCGCCCGATGGGTTCGCCAGATAGATCAATGAATTTGTGCTCGCAAATGTTCCAGCTTGTTATACCTTGCTCGTGATTACAATACCAAACTTTGGCTGTGCCTTCCAGGTAAAAGAGGATGTTCGCCAGCATGAGCGTCGAGTACCATTCATACAGTGCGCTCACACGTTCATAGAGCTGAAGCCGATCCTCAACATAGGTGTTGTCAGTGCTGGAAGAGGTGCCTGAGTCGCGTGCTGGAGTCAGAACGACGGTGAGGCTAGCGGCGGTTTGTTGCCGCCTGGCTGGCCGAGGCACGGTTGGTGACGTTTGGCACGGTTGGCAGCCAAGGAGCGTCCGATACTGAGTATTGTCGTGAAGGCTAAAGCTAAGAGAACGCGCACTATCCACCAAAGTGTTGAGGGGAGAAAAAGCGTTGCAGAGTATACTTACAGACAATAACGTCAAGTACGCAAGGCAGAGCAAAGTTCACACGGATGATGTTGTTGTTGATGATGATGATGGTGATGACGATGACGACGATGACACCTTAACTATGGCTCATACCCACACAGAAAGATCGGCCAAGAACTGAATATATGAGTCACATTTCCAATATTGAATATTTATGGGAAAATAATGGGCGCAAAACAAAACGAGTGCAATAAGTGATGTTCTCGCATTCAGACCAGAGAGAATAGTGATTATGTTGACTACAACTAAACATGCTTAAGAATTAGTTTTACTAATCATAATCATAGTAAAAAAGACAACTCTTTTACTTTTTTTTCCAGCGGATATCAGGGAGCATCGTCTTTGTCTTTGCTGTCTTCCTCCTCATCTCTGACAGCGCGTCGTAGCAATATATTCAAAGCGTGCGACTTTTTTTTTATCTCAAAAATAAGTTGAAACAGAATTGTAACCCAGTTGTATAGCTAATAAGAATTTAATTTATCTGTTATTTATTAACGTATACGTAATCTTTGCCATCGCTTTAATAAGTATCGACGTATAGCAAAGATTAATTACCATTGAACATATTTCTGCAGGTCAAAGCGAGTTCTACATCTGAGGGACATTACACTTTGTAGTGCTCTGATCCTACTTTTATCAATAATTCTAGGACAGCTATTATCGTGGGCCTTCTCAACGCGTATACTAATATTTTTTATGATCAATTGAGTTTAGTGAAACTGTAAAGACCCCGAAGATTCTCTTCCCCCGTGAACAAGCACAAACCGTGAACGTGAGTTTTCAATCGGCGCTAGCAGCCACTAGGACAATGAATCCCTAACCACGCAGAAAAGAACCGTGCAATTATCTGGTTATGACAGTGCGACAGTGCAGGCGGTTTTGTTCGGCGGGGAAAGTCTGAGTATAGAAATGTTGTCTCGGGACAGAATCTAACCGTGAAAATACGCTGACAACAAGGCAGCTTGGCTAGACGGGTGCCGTGTTTAGGTGAATGCCCGAACTTATGCACATGTGCATGTTTTAGAGGCTATACAGCAAACCACTCGAATACGTCCACGAGGTGGTGGCAGTTTTAAGCGTGCATACGCTGTTTAATAATGAAAGCCGAGCCAACGATCCGATACTTGCGCTGAAGAGCACCATACATTATTCGCTAAGCCTCCTGGCTGCTTCATTAGTCATACCGGAAGGTCTGAGTAATTGGCGACTTCTGGGGCAATTCAATTAGGAGACACGGGCTAGCAGGCTGTGGTTCGGACAACGCAAGACTTAGGCAGCGTAATGCGGACCATACCTGAGGCATTGGGTATTCCTCATTATGGCTTGCGACTTCTTCTCCACTCTCGCGATTCTTGTGCACTTGTGCGGCACTTGTGCAGTAAGCCATGCGTCCGGCTCAGCACCCCTTATCGCACCTTCACCTTTGTTAGGCCGTAAATCCGCCTCTAACTGCATTGCTATTTCAACCACAGAGTGTTTTATTCATTCCTCCGATGACAGATTGATTGATTGATATGTGGCGTTTAACGTCCCAAAACAACCACATGATTATGAGAGACGCCGTAGTGGAGGGCTCAGGAAATTTCGACCACCCGGGGTTCTTTAACGTGCACCCAAATCTGAGCACACGAGCCTACAACATTTTCGCCTCCATCAGAAATGCAGCCGCCGCAGCCGGGATTCGAACCCGTGACCTGTGGGTCAGTAGCCGAGTACCTTAGCCACTAGACCACCGCGGTGGGGCCCCACGATGACAGTGATAGGTAAGACATGCCATGAAGCCTTGCTAGTGAACTGACTCTGCTGTCACTGTATCGCCCACTTCCAAGCAATGTAAATGGTGCCTGCGGTATTGGCAATCGGCTTTGGAGTGTACACGCTACTCTACCGAAGAGACAGTATTCTCCATGCGCCCACGCTTGCGGCGATATTCAAAGATCCCCGAGGCGAAACAGCCACCCGCTGCTTCCCACGCACGTTCTGACGCTGCTTGGCGCCGAGGAAGCAGCGACACAGTGACCCCTTCCCCTGTTAGTGGCGCGCTTAGGGAAATCGTGTACGTGTATAAAACATTCATTTATGCGTCGGTGGCTTCAGCATATATAACGCACTAAATTAGCGGTAATCGTAGCATATATGTTGGGTGAGGGCAACATCTGCCGTTTCGGGTGATACGAACTTACAACAACGGAATGTACTTGTGTCGTGTGAGCCTTCCAGTTATATATGCATGCTGTTTCGAAAGTTCAATACCTCCAGTACTGAAAGTTGGGCGAGTTGGTAATCATTCATGACTTCTTTGCGCAAACACGTACACGGACACAAGGAAAAGAGGCAAACAACACGGGCGCAACGGGTGTCCGTGTACGTGTTTGCGCCCGTGTTGTTTGCCTCTTTTCCTTGTGTCCGTGTACGTGTTTGCGCAAAGAAGTCATGAATTCACTACCTCTACAAGGGCAAATTTTTCGCTCACAGGGAACTTTGGTTGGCTGAGAAACTGGTATGCCACTCTTTGCAGTGTCGTGCTAGAAGCAGCTGGATTACCCTTTCACTTTCATAGAACTTTTAATTTGAGGGATTCTGCCAGGACTTGGCCTTCATGTACAAGGCGTTGTTCTGAAGATTTTGCGTTCTTTAAAAAAAGGTTGCTATGACAGTGAAGGAACCGTTGTCGGCACGTACGAAATCTACGTCGAGTTGGAGATACTATGCAGCACCTAATGTTACGTTGCGATGACAAAAAAAAAACTAATTATTAGACTTTTTATGATTGACTTCAGCGCAGAAATCAAGAAAAGCATTTCTGTCCTCTATAAATGACTTCCGGACAGAAATCTATTGTTTGATACACTGATTATTGAAAGTGAAGGCCCCTATCAGTCAAATATAAAACTGAGGAAGCCAAACACACAGAAAATGCGACGGCTGTGTTTTTCAGACAAAAGTTTCAAGTGATGAACTTTGAAACAAGGCACAATGTAGCACAATGCGATCACGGAAAAAAGTCGAGTGGTCTGAAATGCAAGAAAGGTGTGTGGCTTATTCTTTGTTTGTGATGTATCGTGATTCTGTGGTTGTATTTGAATGTTCAATTCAGTGCAAATAACTACTTTGTGGGCACTTTTTACCCCGGTACTTTGCAGCGGAAAGGAATGCTGGGTGTAGCTGATTCAGTGTTGACAGCATATTGCTTCATTCTTAGTTCTCGGATATCATTAATAAATATATACTCTCAGCGCAGGAAAATAAGACACAACGTCCGTACGGTTGGCCGGCTGTTTTTATTCCGCCTTGTTTTTCTCTTCGTCATCTTTCTTCTCCCTCTCACCAAGTATGAGTTCGAGAACGATCGCTGTTTATTTAACCTTCACTAATATATATATATATATATATATATATATATATGCATTCTGCAATTTACATTCAAACCCTTTCATCTTTGCCGGTGCCGGCTGAGCAAAACCATGAGTTGACACGGACTTTCTCTGAAACTCAGCGTCATCTTTTTTCCAGACCGAAGCAATGCAACGCCCCCGCCGGGAGCTAAGCTTGTGATCGCATTTTTCCCTCTCGATTTCCCCCCCCCCCCCCTTTTTTTTGACAACTTGGATGCGCCGAGTCGCGTTGGAAAATCGGTGCGTGTTAGAAGAGAGGGAAAAAAAATGCGTGCCTCTTTAACCGCACCGCTTTCAACAGCTGATGTGACTGCGGTTCCTTAAAAGCTATTCTCCCCGAACCGCAAGCGCCCTAAAAACTGGTTGAGTAAAGAAACGGAGGGAATCTAAAAAAGAGAAAGGAGTACTTTATGAAACCCCTCGAGCACATTATAGTCACGTTGGAGATTTTTTTCTCGTTTTTGTTTTATTCTCAAGATGGGAGGCAGAGGCACACGAGGCAGTCCATTGTGTACGTGCTCTCTGCAGAGGTAGGCCTCTTATAAGGTATTCTTACGTCTGCTGCGACAAGAGTGCAAGCCTTTGTCACTCGAGACAATCTCTTCGAAAATGCGAGTCACGCAAGTATATATATATATATATATATATATATATATATATATCATTGGTCTTGTCATAAAATTGCTCGAAGAAGCATAGTTCTCTTTGGCACGAGCACGTGCTGGCAATGCTGTGTGGTTCTGCTTGCGTTGCGCTAAGCGACTACGACAGCGTACGACAGCCTGGCCCTCTAAAAGACTCCGCATTTAGCGCTCGAATAACCCGTTAAGATTACTTCCAAATGTAAATTGATAATATTATAAACTTTCTATAGAGCAATAGAAGTTTTCAGGTTGTGTTTGTGCAGGTAAATGATTGCCCACGCAAAAAATTGCACATTTAGCGAGAGTTTCCAAAAAAGCACTATAATCGTAAATTATTTTCTAACACTTCAGCTACGATGCGTACCATGGTGTGATAAAACTTGTGAATGGCCATGAATTTCAACACGGTAAAAAACCGCACGACGTTCACTTTAGCACAAATGTGCGCACAGGGTTAATATGGTACACTCCAAATTTTCTTCAAATTCTACGTAACCTCTGTTACTTTAGATAGTTTCAAGGTATAGCCTGTAGGAAACTCCTTTTTCTATAGAGTGGTGATTGGTTGAGCATACTCAAAGCTTTGGCACACAATGCTGATTGCTCAGGATGACTTTGGAAGGTACATGAAGTTTTTTGATGCTCGAAATTGATGCACCTAATGGTGTGTCTATGGCGGTGCATGAAAACACGTCGCTAGCAAGAACAATGTGGTAGGCTTGCTATTGGGGTATTGTGATAAGTAGGATAAATTGTGCATATTTGCCAATTTTTTTATGCTCGCACATAATCAGCGTTAAAAGTAGTTACTTTGATTCTCAAGAACAATGCAAGAAGTATAAATCTGCGAAAAAAATACTTGACGGAGTCCGTGAGCGCGTATCCAACCGCGAGCTGCCGAGATGAAAGTAGTAGCGGTTCAGTTTTAAAAAAGTCACGAGTGCATTCCGAAGGACCCAGTGAAGTTAATCTGTTCCTCCGTCCATCAATACAGCTACACGTAGACGCAGCGCAACGGCTACACCACTGTTAAAAAGAGCGAGAAGGATTCCGCAAACTACAATAAAAACCCTGAATAGCGCAAAATTGTGTGACCGCTAAAGAATACCACGCTATAAAATTGAACCGCAACTTTTTCCCTGTTGTGCACGTAGTGCTTTCATTCGTCAAACGTCACCTGCTAAAGATGAATTTTGTAACTAGAAGAAAAGGTAAAAATAATACGGAATAATATGTTACGTCTAAATAATATTTATGGCCGAATAGTCAAGCCAAATCAGTGATCACTCATGATGACAGCCATCCCAATCAAAGCAACGCTGAAAACCTCGTGATTACAACTTCGATAAATTGCTTCTCATAACTCTGTAGCTGTTAGACGTATGAATTAAGGAGCAGAATTAGCAAATGTAGTATACACGCAAGAAACTTAGCTCTAATAAGAATAACCGCAAACAAAAGAACAATTTTTATGCAGATTATATATTGAAAACCCAGCAGTGAATAATGAAGCAGTGGAGTACTTTTTGCAAGACGCGGATGGAAAACTACGTACAACTCACTCGAGACGAGTGAGTTGTACGAGAGCTTTTCCCCATTTCCTTCCGTCAAACTGCAGACAAACAGCGGCAATCCTTCAGTGCGGACACAAATATATGGTTTAAAATAAGACACTCCATTTCTTGCTTCAAAGCTAATTGCTATAGGTCCAAGCATAACGAATCCGTTTAGCACTAATTAAAAGCCAACTAAATATATCCGGAACTCGAACACCTCCGATGCTTCTGCACATTTCATTCGGCGCCTACACCCATAACGGCAACGACCATTACATGCATGAATTCGTGCACTTTAAAGCACGCTTCACATAACCCCAAAGGTAGTGAGATAAATGCACGTAATCTCAGAAAGCAGCCCTGCAAGTGCTTGTAAGATATATGCCACACCAATTTGTGCATTAGAGAACCGTTTATCTCAGCATTTTTTTTTTACGAGCGATTCAGCTAATATGCCCAGGTAACAACGCAGCCCAATTTTAAATATGTTGTAGCATTTACGGAAACAGATATGCTGCTCTCACGAACTTTAACTGTTTGCCATGTGTAATAGGCATCATGGGTGGGACTTCAGAACAGACTAGGAAGTTCCGATCGTCAACAGTGAGTTATAGTAACACAGGCTGCAATGAGCGGCGATGTAGAGCTATTTGTTGCCACACCGCGGTAGTCTAGTGGCTAAGGTACTCGGTTGCTGACCCGCAGATCGCGGGATGGAATCCCGGCTGCGGCGGCTGCATTTCCGATGGAGGCGGAAATGTTCCAGGTCCTTGTGCCCAGATTTGTGTGCACGTTGAAGAACCCCAGATGGTCGAAATTTCCGGAGCCCTCCAATACGGCGTCTCTCATAATCATATGGTGATTTTGGGACGTTAAACCCCACATATCAATCAGAGCTATTTGTTATGGCTTGTAAAAACAGCATACATAACACGTCTTCTAAAACATGGGTGCTTAAGCGAGGCGTGCAGGAAGTACACCTCACAGGGTTTACAGAACACTGCCAGAAAATTGCAAGGCCCTGGACGATTAGTAATAACAAGTTCTCATGTTAGTATCCAATTAACAGAACAGTTTATTTCGTGCCCTCACGCAGCTACTCCCCACGACTCCTCACACCCATTTAACAGCTGGTGAACAGGACTGTGCGTGACCATCCTGAAACATCTTTGCGAAATTTCCTTTATACTCCTAATAATGTTTTTGTTTTCGTGCAGTTTTCGTAAATCGAATCGAGTAAATAGAGTGCCCTAGCCTTACACTTTGCGAGCGCAACAAACTTGATTTCGTGACTTTTGGGTCAGCCAAATTGGGTTTCGTCGACCACGTGCCCGCTCGAACTCTCGCATTTCTTTCAGTCTTCTGTGGTGTATCTATAGGAGTGTTACAGACTTGTTGTTCCTATGGTGCCACTTGGAGGCACTCCGGCAGCAACCAGCTTCAGATCTCCATTCTTCCTTAAACTTAGTTTTCTTGTCAACAATTCCCATTCACTTTCGGTGTTGTGCGCTAAGAACGAAAACAAACCCAATGAAGCAAGAAACCAAAATAATGATGTAAGGAGATGTGAGCGAGTTGCTATGAATACCACTTACATGCATGTACGCACACGTAGGCACGCGGTCAAAAATAAACTGGAGAGGAGCAAAGCCTGTAGGGAATGATGTTTCTGCTGCAGTAGCATCATATGCTATATGTTCGTCTAACTGCTGCCTTCTTAGTTCTTAGTGGACTGGTGGCGAGTAGCGGGATTTACCCTATTTTTGAGGCGCATATATATTTCGCAATTGACCATGACAACATGACACATCACGACATTAGACGTTGACAAGTCGATGCCCTAAGCCTCTCACCATGTCATCATTATTTCATGATGGGAGCACAATACTTGTTGACCTTGCGTCATCGTCAGGCCACAATAGGACGAGGTCATCGCCTAAAGTGAACTTCATGATGAACCGTGTGATCATCATAAAGGTCATCAGCTCAAGTGTCATCACCTGAAGTGAACTTTGTGATTAATCGTGGCTACACGGCACACCATGACAAGAGACGCCGAAAATCCGAGCCCCTAAAATCTTCGCATAAAAAATAGAGATAAGATTAAGCAAATGTTGATTGTATTTTCTCAATATACGACATGTGTTCGCTAACTTTTGTTTCTGCTTGATGTTTTCCATGTATGCATAGGAAACAGCATACACAATTTTAATGTGCCTCAGATAAAGCACAAAATTTCTAGGCATTACATATCAAGTCAAGATTATGCTAATAACAATTCAATTGAGAAGTTACCAATATTGTTTAAAGAACTTCGTTCGACGGACTAGCGAAGAAAACAATGCTTGGCAATGAACGGCGTAAAATCACTGCGCACATTTCTAGTTTGTTTCTTTTCGTGTTCGGCACTGCGTCGTTCCGATAAAGTGAACTATTTCGTTCAGCCCTCACTGTATGTCTGGAATATCAAGCAAGTGGGAGTTTCTGATGGAACAATCTAGCACGTGCTGTGTACATAAGGTGGAAAAAAGGCGCTCCGAACAAGCCCACTTCTATTAAATTGCCGGAAAGTTTTCCCACGAAGGCCTTCGAAAATGAAATATCTCCGCGTTAGCATGGTTCGCGTTCTTTTAGCCCGAAGTCCTCCGAAGTAGCCCACGTTTTCGTCGTTCCAAAATATATGAGCAATCTTTTGACAATACCCAGGAAATTTTTAAATATTACATAATAAAAAAAGTACAGGTAAATAAAAAACGTGTAATTATTCAACTCGTGTCACTGTTGTTACAAAAACACGGGATCCTGTGCCCTTCACATATACTTGTTTCAATTTTACTGTAAGTGAAATTATCTACAATTATTCCTTGCACCGAACCCAGGGTGTACAAAATTGCCGTAGTAAACATAGGTGTTGTCATGTTTCCTCAGGAAATAGCACAGTTTCCTTCCAAGCCCCTCCAAACAATGCTTAGTGAAACCACGCCTCTAGAAGGGGAAGAAAGAAAAAGCAGGGAGGCCAACCATACATCCATCCTACTTCCCTACGCCGTTGGGAAGGGCATTAAGGAGTGGAACGAAAGAAAAATCGTAGTGAGCGCTCCCGAGTTCGTACACATTGTATACCTTCAGCGCGCGAGGAAGCGCACGCTGGATAAAGAGGGAGAATATGGGAGAAAATGCGCCAATTAATTTACAAAAGAAAGGTGTTTTCCCATTACGTTCTGTCTTGTGAGCTGAAATAAAAAGAAACTACTTGCCCAGTGTGGGATAATGGTCCGTGTTTTACCGGGTCTCAGTGAGAAATTAGTGGCTTACCGAGAAACTGCGAAAGGAAAAAAAGAGCGTGAAACTCTCAGGATGGATGAAAGCAGTACGGCTTTGTGTATACAGCCAGCGCATAATATACGTGAGTGAGTGTGCCACATCGTGTCGGCTCATACGCACGTGTTTATGCCGCTGCAAAAGATAACGGCACGAAGAATCGGGGGAAGGAAGGATCCAGTAGTCGTCATTCGCACGACTTCAATAATGATACTGCCAAGAACAAGCTCAAGCAAGAATAGATCAAGGAACATGGTGTTGGTAGCTTATCTCCACGTCACTTTTCGATCCGCAGCTATGAAGCCCACATAAACAAAGTAATGAATTGTTGATGTGTTTCAAAAGATGAGCACTCCAAGAAGCGCCAGCAAACTTAAATTAACCAAGCGTCATACACTACGCCCTGCCCCAAAATCGTGTCTTGGTTTTTGGAAATACACGAAATAATACTTCATTCCTTGCCTTTTTTCCTCGAACAGTGCAAGGTTGTATCGACGAGCTTGCCGGCCGCCCGGAAAGTGCGTCGACAAATATCAGTAACCATTATCAGTAAATATTATCGCTAGCACAAACAGTCCAAGGAAGAGCGGTAGGTGCATGTTTGAGACAGAGAGCACTCACAAAAGAGGGAGAGAAACACTCATAAAAACGAGAGAGATGTAATGCCCTAAACACGTACGAAAGACGCTGAATCGCTGGCTTCTCCTCAGCTGTCAATTTTGTTTACCAGCTTTTCATATGGGGAGCATTCGATTTCTACTTTAGTCGAACATTTCTGTGCCACCTGCGCGTAGACACCACCACATTCCTCGGGAAGATCTTTCGAGAAAACCTTCTCTCTAATGTGGCGGACAACTTGCGTACTTGTGCTTGCCCTCTATCACTCTGTACCATTGGATGAACTCTGTGTAACCTTCTCACATCTCTGCATGTCTCCAGCGAACACACACACTGCCGCTATTCAAGCTACACCACGCACAGGCTGCCACTAATGGCCGTGGGCCCGCCTAATGACCGGCCCCTGTCGAATAGTATTGCAACTTCGAGTTGAAGTATCGTCGCACAGAAAGATGGCCTGTTGGACAGACCATTTAACTCGTACTCCTCAGATTTACTTTTTTGTTTCTTTTTTTTCGACACTTATTTTTCTGTATGGCTCATCAAGCAGATGCATCGATTTCGGTTAACCTTTTCGCCTTACCCCCCTCACTTTGCATGTCTTTCTGGCTTTCTATACTGTGCATGCATGTGCACACCTCTGCGTCACTATATCATTTATTTATCGTGCCCTCGTGTGTGTCTTCCATGTTTTCAGGTTAGTTTTTTATGAAGAATCAGTTGGCCAATTTTTCCTCCGTCTTTTATTTCATTCAAGACGCACTGCTACACGCACATTTAGGGCCAGACATCGAGAGCTGCAGCTAGTACTCATCGCTGATTGCCCAAGCCGAAAGTCGGGCACGACTGATGGCGACTTGAAGTCGCGAACCTCGTTTGTAAATTTTGGTGCACAGTCTCGGAGTGCGAATTTAAGATCTAGTGCGCAGTGAAGCCGAAAGAGCGGGAACAAGTGGAAGTAATTAGCGCCGGTGATGTCAAGGGGTTATCGTTTCTCCTCAAGTCATCGACCCTCGCCACGTTCTTGTTCTGCCGTAATGCGCAAGTCATTCCAAAGTTCCAGATGTTTGAGACGATACAGTGAAGGCTGCGGTGAAACAGAAAGTTTAGCTTCCGATACGTAAACGTTCGCGCAGTACGTACGTAAACGTATATCTTTACGTTTGCACAAGTCACTAAATGGGGAAGATACTGCATTTAAACTACATGTAGATAAGATAAGACCGAGTCGTCACTGTGTCGAAATAACAAGAGATGTTTTTAGCGTGCACAGTATCCTAGTACACGCAAATGGGTGCAAAAAAGAGCTTGTAATGACGTCAAACTTGGGGAGGGGCAAAACACGCCGCAATGAACCAGTGTTTCTTATTGGAAAATGCCAGCCGACTTGAGAAGTCTAATGCTGCAGACACTCCAACATGCCGAGGCCATTAGGAGCGCCGCCCTTTATACTGGGGGCTCCTTTAGACACAGAGACCCGCAGCCCGCAGCTCGCTTCGAGTACTCGGACGTTGTTGCCTTGCGATGGAGGGATTTAGACTAGGGCTGTGCTTATATATATATTGACCCGCCCTATTATTGTTCCGTAATGTACAATATATAGGGTAGTACACAAGCACGAGAAATTATCCACACTGTGCAGTCAAGCTAAATGCGCCAAATTGAAGCAGTGCTATAGCCGCATTTTCTGCTCACTTTCGCAATCACCCAGGGCAGTTCAAGACAACATTAGTGTCAACGTTACACGCATGAAGGAGAGCTTGATGGAGCGAGGGAGTAAAAAAAAATCCGGTAGCTCTATCTCAAAGCCAAGATGATTATTTTCCTGAATTCGAATAGTGAATTGTTCCAACCAGCCAATGTAAAATACACTGAGCATGTATTCAATCTATACAGAGGGCCCTGCTGCAGAGTTTGATTTTTCCTGTTCTTCGAATAAGCCAGTGAAAATGCAATAAAACACCAACGCGGAAGTTTGGTTGGGAAAAAGCTTTGAGAAAATAAAAGCCTTGTTTGTGCGAATGATGGAAAAATAGGGATACCAAAAAAAAAAAAACAATTTTGCGAAAGGTTAGATGAAAAGAAATGGCAAAATTGTTTGTACAAAAAGGCGACAGCAGGTGCTAAGTACATCTTTACGTCTATACATCGACAAGAGCTAGAGTTTCAAAAAAAGATAATGAAACAAATAGCCGATGAAATTGCGGGGACGCTGAATTCCAGCTGAACTTTCGAAGGAGAAGCCACAAAAAGGCTGTTTTCGTTACTCCAACGCGCTGCTTTATCGAGTGTGGCACAATGTTTCATTTCCGGCAAGTGCTGCGGACACTTCACTTCTTTAGTGTTTGGTTGGCTCAGCTTTCGGTTTGCTTGTTTGGTTGTCTAATCTGAGGTGAACTTTTCAAACTGAAGAAAGCCGAATGAAGTGCGATGACCAAGAAGGCAGGACGAAGTGGTAGAAGCGTAGTTCCTGTCCACACTTTTTCGCCCTTACAGCTTATAACATCGTGAAAATATTGAGTAAGAGGGTGAGATGCTGCACCACATACCAGTACTGAGCAAGCCAAATGTGAACAAACAAAAACAGCAAACAAAGCAATGAAACAAACAATCTCAGGAACCACTCGGAAGTGCGAAGTCGTTACAAGGTTCCCCAAGTAACAGCGGTATAACAGACGCACGAGATTTTGACCGTATTGCTCGAAAGGTTGGATGCGTGGCTAGTTATGGGTACAGATTCTTCTCCTTTTATTAGGCGTCCAAGAATGCGTGACTGCGGGTACTTAATGTTTGCACGGCACTCTGCGCTGCCATGCGCAATTCACGCTTATTCGTGTTACAGTGTGCTGCGTTTATTTCTGTGAGTAAGATCATAAATTCGAACAGTAGTGTGATAAAGAACGCTCAATACATTAGAAAAAAAAAACATGGCGAATGTGCGTAGGGTGGGTAGAGTCTACGAATAAGACGCTCGTTTTTTCCGATAGCACAATGCTCACCACTGCATGGGCACCCAAAAGGAGCTTGCCGTTCAGGTTGCTGAAGAAAACAAAGATGCGATTTTATGAATAGCCTTATTTACTCTGTACATATTGTTCAATTTTTCATGACTGGTAATGATGACCAAAGCATTCATAAAATTGTTAAAGACAAAATAGTGGCGCGAGTGGCGGTTGCATAGTAGTGATGTGGTGTGTAAACCGCACATAATTGACATATACTATGCGCTGCCTCTCTTACTCTCTCTCTCGTAGAGAAACGCACTATCACTGTTCTTCTAACGTTCAAGCTGCTACGACCCTTTCTCTTGCGTTGGCTAACGTACCACTTAATTTCACCTGGTTACCGTTCGTGTCTGCTCCCTCTCTTCTGTATGCCTCCTGACCCCTGGTGTAGCCACGGGAAGTGTTCAACCCTCCCTTTTCCCTCATACAATTTTTCAATATTGAATTTGTACGTATACGAACACACATTTAAATGGACAAAGGAACATAAAAAAAAGTTCCTTCGGCAGACTTCCCTGCTAACCTGGCACACAACGGGCAGTAAATGATGCTAGCGATAGCTGAATGATCTTTCATGAGTCAAATGTGACCGCTTTACGTAGCACAATCTAACGATTTTATGAAAACAAAGGCCTCATTGCAATACAAAAATGCCATAATTTGCATAACTCTTAAAATGTGCCCGAACAATACAATTATGTCGGCCATAAGCCGAAGGAGGAGGAGGAGGAGGAAAGTTTAAGCGGAAAGACAGGGAGGTTAGCCAGTTCTTAGACCGGCTGGCTACCCTGTGCTGGGGAAAGGGGTGAGGAGAATGAAAGATGTTAAAAAGAAATGTTGCGAAGAGAGGGAGAAATTACAAAAAAAAATTGCAATAGAGGAAAGGCAACATCAATGAGTATAAGACACTAAAGTCTGTCTCTGAGGCCAGTTGTCCGCAAAAAACGCAGCAAAGCTTTCAAAGCCTTCTGGGCTGAGGATGGGCTCGGCCAATGACCCAGAATCCTTTGTTCCGACAAAGGCCGATTGTCTAGTCTATCCAGAGCTGCAGTGAGTTCTTGTCTTTGCACGTTGAAATAGGTGCACTCACATAGAAGGTTTGCGATGGTTTCTTCGCAAGTGCAGTAAGTGCATGTAGGAGAGCTGGCCATCCCGATGAGATAAGAGTATGCGTTCGTGAAAGCCACTCCAAGCCACAGGCGGCATAGAAGAGTCTCCTCAGCTCGAGATATCCTTGGGGGAAGACGAAGCTGCAGATCGGGATCCAAGTTATGCAGGCGCGCGTTTGTGAAGTCTGTCGAGTTCCACTGTACCAGTGTGAGGTCACGTGCAAGCGAACGAAGTCTTGTAGCTGCGTCGGTTCTTGAGAACGGGATGGCTGTGTATTGGGTACCATCGTGTGCAGATCTAGCGGCCTCATCTGCGCGGTCATTGCCATATATACCGCAATGACCTGGTATCCACTGATACACTATGCTGTGCTTTTTTTCGGTTGCTTGGTGATGAAGAAGCCTTATTTCAGCTACTAACTGTTCATTAGGTCCATGGCGAAAGGGTGATATAAGACATTGAAGAGATGCCTTCGAGTCCGAGAAGATCGACCAAATTACCGAAGGTTCTTTTACTATAAACTCCAGAGCTGCACGAATGGCTGCAAGTTCTGCAGCTGTCGATGACGTCAAATGCGATGTCATGAATTTAATTGTGATGTGCCTCGCGGGAATAACCACCGCCCCTGCAGAGCTTACTGATGACACCGAGCCATCCGTGTAAATGTGAAGGCGTCCGTTGTGCTTCTCTTGCAGGAAAAGTAATGTGGCCTGTTTCAGGGCTAGATGCGACGACTTTTTCTTATTTTGGATGCCAGGAATTGTAAGAAGGGCTTTGAGTGGGTGTAGGCACCATAATGGTATCGGCGGCTGTGCTGCATGCGTAAAGTGCAATGGAAGCACTGCGCAATGCTGAGCTACAGTTGCGCTGAACGCTGAGTGGGGCCTGGAAGTTCGAAGTGAGGCTAGGTGATGAGATGGAAGCCGAGCGAAATGTCTTATGTGCATTCTCAAAGCGTCTACGCGGATGTATGCGTTGACTGGATAATCACGCGCAATGATGACTGTCGCTGCTGTAGACGCGCCTCTCGGGAGACCAAGGCATATTCTCAGGGCTTGGGCTTGGATCGACTGGAGGACGCGCAAGTTTGTTCTTCGGATCCCGCAAAGCACGGGTAAGCTGTATCGCATATAACCGAGGAACAAAACAGTGTAGAGTTGGAGCATTGCTTTTACCGATGCACCCCACGTTTTTCCAGCAAGAAACCTCAGTACGTGGGTGATCATGGTGAGTTTAGTTTTCATATGGGCGATGTGAGGGCTCCAGGAGAGGTCGCGATCAACTATGACTCCGAGGAATCGGTGGGTCTTCACGTAGTTGATCGTGTGTCCGTTGATTTTAATAACAAATGGGCTCATAACCTTATGCGTGAATGCTATAAGCGAGCATTTCTCTGATGACAGCTCTAGTCCCCGTTCTTCCAGGTACTTTGTCGCTATTTTTGCCGCTCTCTGAAGCCGGGCACGCAAATGAAGGCGTGTTACGCCTGACGCCCAGATGCAGATGTCATCTGCATATATTGATAGATGGACAGATTCTGGAAGTGCATCAACCAGGCCGAGTAGCGCTAGATTGAAAAGTGTGGGGCTAAGAACGCCGCCTTGAGGCACACCTCGGTGGTTGCAATGGTGCGTTGTTGTGCCATTCTCCGTCTGTACAAAGAAAGTTCTGCCTTTCAGATAGCTGTGGATCCATTGGTAAACCCGACCCCCTAATACAACATTTTCCATGACATCCAGAATAGCTTCATGTGATACGTTATCGTATGCACCTTTCACGTCCAAGAACAACGCCGCAGATAAACGTTTCAGTCTTTTTTGATGCTGAACAGATGAGACCAGGTCTATAACGTTATCAATTGCGGACCTCCCACGCCGAAAGCCCGTCATAGCATGAGGGTATACCTCATAGTGCTCCAGGTACCACTCCAGGCGAGTCAAAATCATCCTCTCCATCACTTTCCCGAAAGAGCTGGTAAGCGCGATGGGGCGATAAGAGGTCAAGTGCAGAGGAGATTTACCTTGTTTAAGCACAGGGACGAGGCGGCTGGATTTCCATGAATGAGGGATAAATCCGCTGCTCCACGAGACGTTGTACACGGATAGAAGGGCCCGTCGAGCTGCTTCTCCGAGGTTGCAAAGAGCCATGTACGTGATCCCATCCGGACCAGGCGATGAAGATCGTTTGCATGCCGTCAAGGCCGCTTGTAGTTCCTCTAGAGAGAAAAAGGTGTCCATTCTTGAATCTCTGGAAACTGGAGCGTTTTCTAGGTGGCGCGTGGTGCACGCGGACGCATGACCGGCAACTTTCATGCAGAAATCTTCTGCTACTTCAATTTCGGTGCGTCCTTGGTGGAGAGAAAGACACTTGAAGGGGCGATGTTGATGTGGCGATGTTCGTAGGCCACGGACAATCCTCCATGTCTGCGTCAAAGGCTTGTGTGGATCCAAAGATTCGCACAGTTGTTTCCAGCGAAAGGATGAAAGTGAAATGATTCGCCGCTGAATTTTTTTCTGTAGGCGCCTTGCCTCCCTCAAGTCGTGAATGGACTTAGTGCGCCTATATCTTCTTTCTGCGCGACGACGGATTGCTCTGAGCCGTTCCAATTCCGCTTGATATTGACAATAATCTGAAGTATGTTGAATATGATAGGTCGCTTCTTGAGTAGCACCTCTAATCATATCCTCGAGGGTGTCAAGAGGAGGCGCTTTATTTTTTTGACACCTTTTTTCCGTCAGTGACCTGAACTTTGTCCAGTCGATGCGAGTCGAAGTGTCGTAGTTTGGCGATTTTTCCAGGCCCTTGATCTTCAAATAAGTTGGTATGTGGTCGCTTCCATGAGTTTCATAGTCTGCGAACCACTTGACCTTTCCATTTAGGCTTCGTGACACAAATGTCAAGTCGAGGCAGCTGCTGTATGTCGTTCCCCGTAAAAACGTTGGGCTTCCGTCGTTTACACAAAGCAGCTGCTGCTCCAGAGCAAAGGAGAATACTTGCCTTCCGCGACTGTCTGTCTTCTGACTTCCCCATAGTGGGTGGTGAGCGTTGAAATCTCCGGTGATGATCCATGGTCCAGGTGTGGCTATTAACAGTGCACGTAGTCTTTCAGGTTCAAAACGGTTTGAAGGTGATATATATGCGCCTACAAGCGTGAAATTGAGGTCTCTACGTTTAACTGTCAAGCAGACATACTGGTTGTCATCGTGAGGTGCTACACGGTGCTCGATATAGGTAAGGTCGCATCTGATATATACAATGACTTTACTCTGTTCGTTGCAGGTAGCGGACTTGAAGGCTTCGTACCTGGATAGTCGTATTGCATTGTGTAGCCTTGGCTCACAGATAACAATAATTGGAAACTGGTTTTTGAACACAAATTGTCGTATATCAGAAATGCGGGGCTTGAAGCCTCGGGCATTCCACTGGAATATCGAAGCTCCTTTGACCTCTTTACGAAAGGCTTGCAGAGGCGGAGCCATGGTGCCTTTCCAGACTTGATAGCACCGGCTTCAGCGCATCCACTAACTGAAGTGCACTCTTTGCAGCCGGACTGTCAATGCTAGTGAGGAGCATACGAATGGTATTCATAAGGGCCTTTACCATGGCTACGATTTCTTTGTCGCGACTATCACCGCATTCTCGTTCCAAAGTGATTGTAGACGAGCGATGCGGTGGCTCAAATGGTGGGTCTATCGTTGGCAGCGCTGGCCATGCTTCAGGCGAGCCGGTGATGCTCTTGTCTTGCTTGGAGGATTTGTTTTCGGCGTGTCTGGACGCTTGAGGTGGTATGCCGGCGGTCTTTTGGTGAGGTTCAATCCTTGCTTCAGCACTGGGTCTCCTCAGGGGCCTCCGGCGACGAGACCGCCGGCGTCGTACTTGGGCAGCGGCCTCCCTGTGAGTTGAGCCATCCCGGACCATTTGCCTCAACACTTGCATTTTCTTTTTCATGATTGGGCAATCTTTCGACGATGCTTCGTGAGGGCCATGACAGTTTCGACATTTTCGAAGTTCTGCCTGGCAAGCGTCTGCGCTATGTGATTCTGAGCATAGCGAGCACACAGCCAGGTTTGTACAAACAGCACTGACATGTCCCAATCTATAACATTTCCGGCATTGAAGGGGTTTCGGTACGAAGGGTCGCACTGTGTGTCGAAAATGGCCGACCTTGACTTGCGATGGAAGGCTGTCACCCTTGAACACGAGCTTCACGCAGCGTGATTTGCCAAGGCGACGAGCTTGCAGTATAGTAAGTTCTGCAGACACCGGTTTGATGAGAGCAGCAAAGTCAGTTTCGCTGATGGAAATGTCGACGTCGTAAATGACGCCTGCCGTAGAGTCGCGGCCATCAGGTATATATGAGCGAACATTGATGTTATCCAACATCTTGACGTTGCTCAGCACTTCCAATGTGCTTCGTTGAGTGACGTCTACGGCGAGGATATTCTTACGGCCATTGATCCGCACGTCCACGATCTCTCTCTGGGCGGGTTCCTCAAGAAACCTAGACGTGACTTGACGATTGAGCCGGTTGAGACTATGAGCCGCATCGACCGGCACAAACAGAATTGTGTATATCGTGGGCTCTCGCGTCGTCGTCACATTCTTACTTGTTGTTGGAGACGGCATCACTAGTCTTCTTTTTCGCTGCCGCCTTGTCACAGGCACGAAGTCGCCTTCATCGGAGCTCTCGTCGCTGGCCGTAGAGTAAATCAGCGTGTCTTCGCTGTCGGCATCACTCGGGTGGCCCGTACGCTTTCTCGTGGTAGCTGCGGACGACATCGATGGTTGCGGTGGAAGCCCAGGCGAATCCACGTCCATCGCCGCAGTCACTGGAACGGTGTCTTCTACAGAGTCGCAGAAAAACTTTGAAAAATTACAGATAGTGACAGCAGTGTTCTACGCCAGAATCACTTCGTCGTCGTTCTCCCCATAAGCCGAAGCCCTTGCTTGCACCTATGATGCTGTTACAGGCACGCAGCACAGATAGGAAACAGCGTGACGGTTTTGGACAACGCGGTCTACTGTGTGGGCAATCAGAAACATTGCGAAAGAAACTTCAGAACTTTCAGGAATGCACACTGGTGGCTATAGAATTGCCACAAACGAGGAATGTGTTGTATATTTGTCGACAATCGTGTTGTTTGTCTACACGGCATCACTAGGCGAACAATCGAATGAAGCTCCCGGCTCTGACCTCAATAAAGCAAGCACGCGATGTCGTTGAACGCTCGATGATGTCGCTAGACTATGTGTACGATAAGTATCCTGTCAGATAAACAAAGAAACGCGTGGCATGCGAGAACGCGCAGAACGATAAGCTAGCTGCGCTGATGGACGTGCGACATAACTTTCCCAAGAATGTGGGTTAAACTGCGTAACTGTTGGTAGAGTTACTATTGACGTTTTGCTGGAGGTATTAGTATAGGTAAGAATAAGTATCGAGCGGAGGGCATCGATACAGAACACGAATAGCAAGCTACAAATTTGGCGCGCACGAAAGCATTTGTATGGCGCCATGTCGCTTCTAGGGGAACGCTAGTAATCGTGCGATCACTCTCTTGTATACTTAAATGCTCTGCGATAATTTGGTGGCGCACCGTGATCAACTATGCATGCTCGACAACAGAACAACCTTCATTATCTCTGTGTTTCATCGCATGCACAAGATTACCGAGTTATTGAAATCATTTTTCAAAACATTGTCCTTTGCCAGATTTCATGCCAAGAAGAAGTTAGTGCGAAGTTGAAGGCGTAAAAATAGACTAACATGAGTGATCGTGTGACTAGTAAGGTCAGTGGCAATCTGATCAGGAGGCTGACAAGTTTGCCCATTGTCTTTAATCCTTCCATCATCCGTCTTTATGACAGCACCAGCCTATTTTGTATTCAGTTTCTCCTTGTTCAAACTGATGAGGTAATTAAGCCAACTGAGTTTAGGGTAACGTTATCTTAAATACAGAGAACGCTCACTTAATACGAACTGTAAAAAGCGCGACAGTTGCAACTGAGGTTGTGCTATATAGGTAGTTTGTTTCTTTCACAGCGCCCCGCCGCGGTGGTCTAGTGGCTAAGGTACTCGGCTGCTGACCCGCAGGTCGCGGGTTCGATTCCCGGCTGCGGCGGCTGCATTTCCGATGGAGGCGGAAATGTTGTAGGCTCGTGTACTCAGATTTCGGTGCACGGTAAAGAACCCCAGGTGGCAAAATTTTCGGAGCCCTCCACTATGGCGTCTCTCATAATCAAATGGTGGTTTTGCGACGTTAAACCCCGCAAATCAATCAATTCTTTCACAGCGAACGTGCCTCAACTCTTTGAAACACTTATGATAGTGACAGAAGCTATTGTTAGTTAACCATTCATATTTATCAATGGTGACTGTTCATAACCATTAAGCTCACGGAAACAACACTGAGGGAAGCGGCTTCATCCGTACTTCACAAACGCGATATTTGCAGGAGAAAAGAGAGAACTACGGTGAAAAGAGAAAGAAGAGCTATAAGATGAGTTGAAGGACAACTTGAGTATAGCCGTGATTAAAAAAGTTAAAAAACACCACAACGAAATATGAAAAAGTGGCTTTTCAGAGCCTTTTTAAACGCTATATGAGTAACTGCTACACAAGTACTTGCAAGGTACCCACTACACCATAAATTGTCATCATTTTAGTAGCATGGAGGATTCACCAAGCCATCCTTCATCATTCTTCGTAGAAGCGTGGTACCCGCTACACACTTGCAAGGAATTTTGTGCAATTTTCGATTCTGTGGCTGACGATGAAGAATTATGCTTAGCGCTATATTGATGAGCTGTACCACTCGAAGACCCACTAGTTGAGTAATTCGCATTCTGTGACGCTTTACTGTTTCTTATCTGTTCTAAGGCACTTTATTACACACATTTATGCGATTCCTTTGCCGGTATGAAACATGCCTGTGGTCAGTTTGCAAAGGAGTTCTTAGCACCAGCGTAGCTCAGTGGTAGAATACGGGGGTGGCTTGCAGGGCTTGCAGGGTTTGAATCCTTTTGTGTCCTTAATGTTTTTTTTACCTAGTTTTGTTCTCATTTTGTGCGATGGTGGCTTCGGACACCAGCTTCGGCTGCGGTGAGACTACGGCGCACGCGACCATTGTGATCTCTTAAGAGCTTTCGCCGTAAAAGTGCAAAAAATTGAATGCAGAACATTTGTGAATGCGAGTACACATACCGCAATATTTTCGAATAGATTTACGCCGGATGGTTTTTGCCAATAGATACAGCAGAAAGTACACAAAACGTGTACCCATTGTCATATTACAACTCGCGCCTTATTTGATTCAATTTCTTGCAGCCATTTTAAGAAAAACAGTTTTCTGATGCTAATAACATCACGCGATCTTGCCACTGTCGCTCCTAAACCAATTTCGTGTTTGAAGCACTCACGTGAGGACACATCTGCGCCTTACCAGTCCACTCGTGACCTACTTCTGGATTTTCGCGTTCCCAGTTTCAGTGTATACAGGTTGCGAAGACGTCCAATAATACTTACTATATTGGACAATGTACAGTCAACGGTGCGGAACTGCCACGTGAAGAAAGTAACCGCGAAAGCAAACGTGGAAGTCTTGCCTAGGTCTGCACCAAACTTCATTAAATGGCACAGATTTTAACGCACTTTGTTCCTTTCTTTTTAAATTGAAGCAGGCTTATGATTTGTCTGAATGGTCTGTGAAATTACACAGAAGTATCATGGCCCTTTCGATTGATGTAAATATAATTTCTACAAACGGGCAGTTCGCACAGACATGTTCACTGCAGTTTTAAAAGCAATACGTTCCAGCACTCCTCTATAGCAACGACAACCTTAAAGGAACCATCAGACTGCGGAGAAATCGTGCGCTCTGAAAACACGGAAAGACGGTTGAAAAAGACTAGTCATCTGCATGAAATAATGTATTTAAGTGTACACATATGAAGGGGACACTAATTATTTACTACATGTCTGATCGCAGAGACAAAGACATCACTACGAGAGAGACCTCAGTGGCAGCAGTGATAGCTTTTTATGAGCTTTCTCTCAGATTCAGTTGACTTTATGTAGCCGCGTGATTTTATTCACTCATTTATTCATAACGCACAAGGTGGCACCCGTCATTGATTGCAGAAAATGATGTTCGCCAAACAAGATTCATCTTGAAGCGTAACAGGAATGTGTTCTTCCCCAAAAAGTGTTGACCAGACTGAGTTATTTTAAATAGACGCCGCGTCTAAATCTTCAAGTACTTCTACTGAAAAGCAGCCTGTGTACAAAAGCATTGGCTTTAGGTAATTCAATTGTAAGTTTGTTCACTATTGTGCAGAGAAAACTCTGGCAGACTACACATGAACAGGGGACTCCTCACAATACGCTCTAGGCATCTAGAGTATCCCTCGAGTGGCTTTGCGTATTCAGCTAGTTTCAATTCTCTGGTTGAATTTTTACAAATAGGCCATCGCGAATGTCTAAAAATATGGGAATCTATCGAATGGAAAACACCCCACATAAATCTAATGTCAATTCGCAAGGATAATGCAGTGAAGTCGCATGGGAAGCTGTTTCTAAAAAAGCATAAAAACACACCAAAGAACATTGCCAAAATAGGGCCTTGGACATTGTTTTTTTGATATTATTTCGCTTGCTGAGCCAATCCCATCAGATGCAAATGTATTGCGACGCAAAGTGGCTCTCCGCCTTTGTCGACAGAGCTAACCTTAATCCTGTTATACGAGGGATTTGCCCAACAGCGTCCCTCAACTGTTTCGCTTTTGCTTCAAGGCTGCTCGCTGGAGCCCACGCACAAGCCATAATCCTACGTTCGGAATTGGATTAGGCACATAGACAATGTTAGCGTTCTCTTCTTTGCTTCCAGTGAGAGAAGCTACACACCACGCTGCCTAATGTACCTCCTGGTTGTTTTGAATGAAGGTCAGTGGGAAATACAGAAGAGCAGTCGTGGTCTTTCAGCCCCAAATGTCAAGAAGATTTGTAAGTATACATGCGTCATCCACGCTTCGCAAATAAATTATAGAATTTCTACCTGGCCCGCCGAACCTTTCCTCCACCCAGCGAGAAGCTGAACAGAATGCAGGCGGCAGCCCTACGACAGCTGCAGACGCACACGTATCCCAACCCATCAGTGTTTAACGGACTGTACACCAATATATAGCCGACGAATATATGCAAGATATGTCATAATTAGGTTGCCACATTCAATCACATGCCCTTTAACTGCGCCAGAAATCCACAAGGTGCTAAATCCTAAACCCTTCCACTGCGGTTGGCTACAGCCCTGTGCAGCCCCGGCCTCGGTTACCAACTCTGCGCCATCCAGCAGGTCCGCGAGTTGGCGGTAAGACAAAGTCTTGACGTCCCCACGCGGGAGACCTAAGGCCCGGTCGGCGAAAGCTCTGCCGGAGGTCCAGCGTTGTATTGCAGGAAGTAAACATATACTCGCTGCACAGATGAATGCATAACGCAAGCCGCTCATAATTTTTTCTTGTGTTTAGCGCATATAACTCATTATTAGCGCAATTTTTTATAATTGGTTCAATTAACCAAAAACCCATTCACGCAAAATATATGGCATCCTTTTTCTTGTAGAAAACATTTAAATTCCCAGTAAAAATATCATGTGATATACACCGTCACCTCAAGTAACAGCGGTGTATGATTAAATCAATAAATTTGAATCTTTCTCTGTTTACGTTGTATCTATGCTTGTTCAATAAAACAAATTATAGCGTGATTTCCAATGCGTTCACAACGCACTGCCCGTATGCGACATTGTCGCTTGCAATAGTGCATTCAAACTTCTTGTTATAAACACGATGCTTTTTTAACTGATATGTAGCACCGTAACTGTATGTTTTGTCAAGCACGTATGAAAGAATCAACAATTAGTTGCTACCTTATTTTTGTGCTCAGATCTCCTGCAGCCATGTGATAGACGTAAAACAGCCATCCGAACTTTGTTAATCTGATACCTGATGAGCAAGCAATGCCAGCGTGCAAATGATTATCAAATTGAGTTCTATCAACACTCTAGCGAAATATAATTTGGAAGGGGCAGCTAAACGTTATTGCTACGGTTATCTAAGCGCTACTTTTGGGTTCGAAGTCAAGGACAAGACAGCAGTCATGGGGCTTTACGTACCCAAATAATTCTTCGGCTCGCGCCTTATTAGCTGAAGACATTGCCTTATTATTACAGCGCTTTGCAGAAGCAAAGCGCTTTATGGTCGACCTCAATCCGGTGTGCGGCACGACCACCCTTGCAGCGCATGCGTGCCTCTCCCCCTCTTTCCTGCGTTGCCCCTCTCTCGCCTCTCAACGCCGACTCAGGTAGCGTCTTCTAGCCTACACTCGATCCCCACTGTAGCCATTCCTCCTAGTGGCGTTTACGCCACCAATGCGCATGTCGCCCCACTGCGGTGGTATAGTGGCTAAGGTACTCAGCTGCTGACCCGCAGGTCGCGGGTTAGAATCCCAGCTGCGGCGGCTGCATTTCCGATAGAGGCGGCAATGTTGTAGGCCCGTGTGCTCTGATTTGGGTGGACGTTAAAGAACCCCAGGTGGTCAAAATTCACGGAGCCCTCCACTACGGCGTCTCTCATAATCATATAATAGCTTTAGGACGTTAAACCCCACATATTAATAACTAATGCGAATGAGCATCCCCCAGTCTCTCTCTCCTACGTTTCTCCTTTTCTCGCCTCGCAACGCCGACCAGGCAGCGTTTGCTAGCGTTTTATAATTTTATAAGCAGTGCTACCAGTTTTTTAGACAGGAACAAATACTAAAATACACAGGCACACGCATGGAAATTAACTGCAGTTTTCTGCTACGAGAGACGCATTTTTGCGAACAAGCTTTCAAACAAGGGATAAAATCATTTAAATGGACAAATATTGGTGAGGAGTGGATGGTGCTGATTTGAAGCATGATATATCAAAACCGAAAGCATTCCTTAACAAGCAGTAAGGAGAAAATTACAGAATTGGTCCCCTTCAAAATAACAAGAAAACTACGTTAAATAGCAGACTACTTTGATTTTAGTGTAATTACATTTACTTTTCAAAATATAACAAATTCAATCAGCCAGTTAATTGAACAAACATTCAAACAAACAAATAAATGAATGCCTCTTTAACGAAGCAACAAATGCTGCTTTTCCACTCCATCTAGCTGACATGGCATAGAAGAAGGAGAGACAGGAAGGCCAAGGAAGTTAACAGGAACAAATATTAAACTTGAAATCTTGCAGGAACGATGCGTTGACGAGGGGCATAAAAAATCCACAATCGACAGCCCCAGAGAACCGACTAATTTCACGGAAGCCAGGCACCCCTCAGACCTGATGAATTGAGACATGCAATGGCACTCCAGCTTTTCAGCCACGTTAAACCGTACTAGGTGAACCCAATGCATGATCCCACATTCAAAACAGAGCCTCTCTGTCTCCTTTAAAAAAACACATCTATGGTGTATGCTGTACTATAGGTGATAAAGAACTCACCCTATTTATTCATTAGGAATCCCCGAAGTGATCAATCATTACGAGCAAAATACTGATAATGGTCAGTGCAATAGTAATACGCAGGATACTGTCAAATTCTGTATTACATATATGATTACATATATGGTTCGTTTGTCAGCTTGAAGCGATTGGGAAGGTGCATGCTAAACTTCTTACGATTCCGCAACATGGCAATACCAGCAAATTCCGTTCGTAGCATCCGGGGAGCGCCTGCCAAATTGTAATTCGAACGACAGCTGAAACCAACGCTGTATGAAGTCAGGCCTATATAAAGTCAACCACTTGGCTGTTAAAATTTTGGAAAGGCGTCGACTCTCCCTTTCCTAACACAACAAAAACAAGCCACCTTTGGCATGGTACTCATGAAAAGTCAATTGAATAGGGTTTTCACAGGACTTCGATGTGAACGCATTCTGCGTTTTTCATTACGCAGAACTATTGCTTTACGTTTTCAGCTTGTATACAGAATTACTCGTGACCGAAAGACCACCTCTTGAATAATTTTGTCTACTTCACGTGCTGTACAGTTTTCTTTTCTTCTAGTACTTCTATTCCTCTTTCGGTCCCTTTCTGTAGTAGTGGTTATGGTCCGCACTGAGCTTGATTTTTATTACACCTTTCCATTACGACTCTTTCCAGTTTAGTAACTGTTTTCCAATCACAGCTGATACATGCGATGTTGACGGTCAATGTAATATACACCGGGGTCGCATCAAATGCCTGTAGCGAAGAGATTATTTGTACAGTACTCGCGTATACAAAGTTCAAACACGCTAATAAAAGTTTTAGTGTAACGACTGGTATGCGCAAACGCTCGAGCTAACCAACTCATATCGCGGCATATGTTGTCTCTGAAGATGATGCTGGTGCTGATCTATGTGTTCGAGTTCAAATTACGCCGGTATGACCTGAAAAGAAGATGGTTGAAATATAAGTGCGTGTTCACTACGTCTCTAAATTGACCTGGTTTATATATATATATATATATATATATATATATATATATATATATATATATATATATATATATATATGTGTGTGTGTGTGTGTGTGTGTGTGTGTGTTCTTCTATTCAATATATGACAGAGAGCTCGCGTAGTGTAGTGGAGGGCTGTGCAGTTTTTGACTACCTCCTGGTATTTAGCATGGACTGACATCGCACACTACACGTGCTTCTAACATTTAAAGACGACTGCTGCAGCGGGCATCAACACCGCTACCATTGCGTCAGCAGCCGCGCAACACAATCATTGTTCTGCATCGGTGGACAATTCAAAAATAGTGATGATACCTTTAAAAAATTCTGCAGCAACCAAGCTTGAACATTTGAAATACTTTATACTGTGCGAAAACCTGCCATTGGGCAATCTCATGATTCCGTCAGTTACCCTCTCATTTAAGGATGAATCTCTCATAAGCCAATGTATGACAGACTTGAGAGTGATTTCCGAAGGAGTGTAACAGGATGCCAGCAAGCTCATCTCTAACATTCATCTTTGGGCACGCCACATTTATTCCTGAGTGAATGCCCTCGAGATTGCTGTGGACACGTCATTGACGATCGAAATTCTTGCACACTGCTTGTCGGGACACGCTGTCTTCAGTGGAGAAGCGATTCAAAGATGCGACCTATCGCAGCAGCGCTTGCTTTGTAGACGTGTGGGCTCTCGGCCTATAGTTTATACCTACACAAACTCGTAGAGGATCGTCAAGATAGGACTAGCTTTCTAAAATGAACAGCGCCTCTCCTTAGGTCTATAAACAATAACGAGATGTTTAATGGGGCTTTCGTGTCATTGGACATTGTGAGTTACCGATATATTTTTGAAGGTAAACTGAATGACGACGTATCTTCTTTTCGCGCAACTGTAACTTAGTGAAATAAAAATGTGGGTGGCAGATGCCACCTCCAGCTGTTTATTCATGACTGCGCCGGCATTGCTCCATCCAGTTGAACAAAAAGAAATAGCGTCAGCTCGTCGCATCTACCATGTGCATCTGTCAGTGTGTTTCATAGCGCAGCTTCCCAATGACTAACAAAGGCCTGACTTTTTGAAGCATCTGTGTTTTTGCCAATAAAGACCACTTTTGTCATCATGGGTGCAATATCGATTTGCTCTCATCCGAAATAGATTTCCTGTGAACGCCCTGAAAGCATCTGCGCGCACTCGATATATCTAGTCGGCCGAACCAGCCCAATGTCGAGTGGCTTGGAATGGGTCCTCACGAAAGGTCAATGGATTCGCTATTGAAAGCTGGGATATGTTGTTTAAACTGAATGCAGGGATTTAATGGGACAGCCAAATGCAGTCCTACCACGGCCTTCGATTGTTGTGCTCTATAGCAGTGGCTGCCGAGTCTGTTCATAATTGTAGTATGAACGCTAAACGTGCCTTTGAAGAGCGCAGAATCTAAGACTACAATTTGAAACTTTATTTTCGCGGTACGCGTTCTACACTTACGGGACGAATCTTTGGGAATTTCGAGCTGATGGCTTCTGGCTTCTGACTATTGCGCGGGAATTCTGCGGACTGCGTTGGTTGTTGATATACAGCAGCAGGCAAGTGGTTGTGGCACTGCGCTAATAATACTGCTCATGATCATGAGCTCTATTGATTGCGCGGAAGCCTCATTAGAATGGTGGCGAAATACAACAAAACAGGAAGAAGTTTGTAGTACCAAGCTTTAGAAAATAACGTCGTCTCCCGTTAAGGGGAACCATGTGTAGATTCGAAGCAACAATCGTTAACTTTTACCCTGGCGACGACACTGACGTTGGTGCTCATCGCAGCGTTGCGCAGGAGAGAAACCTGGGGAGGTTCAAAACACACAGTGATGGACCAGTATTTCGTATACTGTAACATGCCAATCACTGCTCATGGGCAATGAAAGGCAGAAAATTCAGATTGGACACAGAGACCCACATTGCACCTATAGTTAATACATGGCGCTTCCCCTTTATGTAATACACGGCGCTTCTAACTCTCTGTAAGGTCCCTAGATGATACTAGTTTCCTTGTTTCATTTAGGGACCTCAACTCTCTGCAGAGTGCACGGAACGCCTCTAGCGGCGCGCGCGTTCGTGGGGTGGTATGGTTTCGAACGCTGCGGCCGGCGCCAGTGTTCGCGCCAGTTCCTGTTTTTTTTTTCCCCTCAGATTTGCGAAATGTTTGGGATGCACCTTTGGGACACACACGGACCTTTCACCAGACTCAACACGCATGCGCCCACACAGACAAGCACTTCTAAGTTATGTACATGGCTTAGCTCGTATGGAAGCTTGTCTTTATCAATACATGCTTCCCCTCCCGCACACATGCAAAAAATTATCTGACCTGAAATCCAGTCTCAGACGAACGCACGCAGAAGACACGACACTTGCGGAAACAGCCGCGCATGTGGTCTCTGAGGGAATGCTGTCACACCAGCGACGCGAAAACAGCCGCGTTGGCACTGAACACCACCGCGTTCATGGTGCCGCTTGTGCAAGCGCAGTATTCCCACTGTTGGCCACTGAACGATTGTGCAGCGTGATTGTGGTGGTAAACATTTATTTAAAGAAAGAAAGGTCGCCAGGCAAACCAGCCTTTTGTGGGTCAGTTTTCTTACAGCTTTAGGTGGCGTCCCTAGTCAGGGACCCCATTGGTCGTGGCCGCTGTTCTGGCAGTCTGGACAATGGCTTGTTGGGCCGGAAGGTCCTGCGAACCGAGCAGGACGGCTGACTAGTCCTTTCTGACTGGATTTGGGTTTGGGGGTAAAGAAGGATTGAGCTGTCAGCCACCTCAACACAGTACTGGCTGTGACCAGAAAAGGAAGAGTCAAAGTGTTTAAGCACTCACTGCCTGGCGCAGAAGCGTATTGGTGGATAGACGGAGAAGACTTCTCTTCTTCGCCTTCCTGAGTCCTTTGTAGGGTGGAGGAAAGCGGCGGTAAGAGTTCCGGTAATGTTTAATTATCTCTCTATAAGTTAGGAGAGGAATATTTTATTTTGGATCACGGGGTTCATCTGTGGACGAGGCAGTAACCCGGGGATTGAGTGCGCTGGAGTGCACCGCCTCATTTCCTGTGAGGCCTTGACGGCCAGGAGTCCATATTAGTGAGCGGGGAGAGGGCTAAACAGCTCGCGAGCAGCCTTTTTTTTTTCAATCAAAAAGCTCACTAGCAGACGCTGCATGCCCGCATCAGCAATGCGAGGGGAGAGAGGGGGAGCGTCTGTTCGTCCGTGCGTCCGTCCGTACATCCGTCCAGTTCACACCACTCGTCATCACTCAGACCGTAGATATGCTGTGACTTTTTCTTCATGCGTGGACGTGGACGGGTGCATCGAAATATACAAGGTGTGCATTTACAAGCTCCGCTCTAGCAGTGTACTACCTGCCACAGTAACGCTGCCTTCTTAAAGCTAACCATAGGAGGACCGCACTATAATTTTAGCGCGCTGATCTGTAGACGATTGAAGGAGGTGGAGAGGGGATAGAAAAAAAATGTAGCATATCCCTAGAGTGAATGATGATTGATTTGTGGGGTTCAACGTCCCGAAACCACGATATGATTATGAGAGACGCCGTAGTGGAGGGCTCCGGAAATTTTGACCACCTGGCGTTCTTTAACGTGCACCAAAATCTGAGCACACGGCCCTACAACATTTCCGCCTCCATCGGAAATGCAGCCGCCGCGGCCGGGATTTGATCCCGCGACCTGCGGTTCAGCAGCCGAGTACCTTAGCCACTAGACCACCATGGCAGGGCAGTGAATGATGATGAGTAGGGCAAAGCGCCCGCCTGTTCGTGTGCCCGTCTGTCTGTCCATCAATCCATGTGTCCGTCCATCTAGTGAACAGTTCATGTACCGCCATCTCGCATCTTTTCATCATATATTCATCATATACAAGTACCGCAGTCCAGCGGACACTCTAAGGACTAAACTAAAGGTGGCTACTACGACTACGACACGGGACATACGACCCGTGGCGTAAGGAGCGTCGCCCCTAAGAACGCGCTCACACTCAGCATTCCGGCCGCCGAAAGTGCGCCGAATCCGATTCGGCGGCGGTGAGATTCGACGAGAGGGCCCTCATCGCAACGATTGCTCTCAGAACAATTTTTGCGGCGTCTGCCACCGAATCGGTTGCCACGGACCAATAGGAGCGCTTGTAAAAGAATTTCGAAAAAGTGCAGCCAACCCCTACTTCCTTGTGATGTCACAGTGCACGTAACTGAGGGCTGTAACCAACGGGAGTTGAACCCACTTTGTGCCTACTTCACGTCCCTATTTCGTGAAAGAGGTGACCGAGCTTGTCGTGGTCTTGCAGAGCATGACGAACCCAACAACGCCAGAGGCGTTGCTGGTTTTGTTTTATATTCACGCATTAAAAGACAGCGACTTGCCAAGAAAGTAAGCAGTACTGGAGAGACATATTACTGCTTCCAATTGCTTCCTGCGTAGGAGAATCGTCGAACACTAGACCACCGGATAGCCTCTTTGCGAGCCACGACAAGAACCGGGTGACAGCACATCTATCCCACGTTCGTCCCGTAGTAGATGATTAATTGGATACGCATGGCGCCTCCAGTGTGAACTATGCTGCGTTTCGGTGGCAGGAAAATTTCAGTCGCTGTAGAAAGCGGATGCTTCAGTGTGAAATATAGAAATAAGAGTGCTTTACAATTTAGAGTACTCGGTACTTCATTATGGAAGAGCATAAAAGCATCCCAAGGACGTCATACTTGATGAGGCCGTGTTGACAAAAAATTACGCCGTCAACAAGTTCACGCCGGAAATTCTAAAGAACGGATATTGTCCACCACATGTTTAGAACAAAGTTAATAACGTATTAGAGTACTTGTTACTTGGCTATAGGAGAGCATAACGCCATACCGTGGGGCTTACATGCTCAGCCAACGGTGTGACCTTTCGATCGATGTTTATGAACCCAAATGAGTAAGTGCACACGTGGCTTAAGCTATTCTGAAAAGCCTCTTCGCATGTTCTTGTAAAAGGACGGTGTTTTAGTCCTATAAATATAGATTTCCTAAAAACTAACCCATTACAATACACTGCAAAAAACAAATGAAATTTACACTTTATTCTTTAGACAAACGATGGCCGGGTAATGAAAAAGAAAACGTGGTTTATCCTTCCCTCATAAGGATCGGTGTAACGCGAATGTAAAACGTGCTCTTGCAGAAATATAAACTGTATATTGATATAAGCATGATATAAGAGAGCTTATAGAATGTGTGTTTGTGTTTAATAGCTAAAGCGTCATTTCACATATGGAAGCCACGTTGACGCTTTTTGATATATCTCTGACACGACTATTAACATTCATAATAAATGATTGATTAGTAATTAAGCATGCCCTTTGTGGTCATGGGTGTCCGTGGTTGCTATAGTAGTAAATGGTGAAAGTTTAATCAAAGAAATCGGTGTGACAGCCAGAAAAGTGCTGCTGATTGTACGCAAAAATAGAAGTATTCAATTATACGAGATGTGAAACTCCCCATAGGCTTCTTGTACCACTATCTCGTGCTGCTTGTTACGAAGATGCACTATACTGAAGGGGAGACTTGCGGATTTGTGTCATCAAGCACTCGAAGTGAAACAGTATAAGTAAGTACCGCTTCACGTTGCGGCGGTCAACACTTTGTTAACTGCGCGAGCGCGACGGTAATGCTTTCAAAGAATTTTTTAAACTATAGTTCACGATATGTGAGCATTTGTTTACTTTGCGAGCATTTTTTTTGTGAAGTGTTTCACCCGCATGATAGAAAAATTGTGCGAGTGCGGGCTAGTTTTTTCTTTGTTCGAATCGTTTGGTGTAGAAAGCAAAGTGCGCATTTGCGGCTTTGGTACAGCGAGGAATTTGAATAGAATTGTAGTGGCACCCCACGCGCGATGAACATCTAGTTTGGTTTAGTAATACGGCGTGGGGATGGCGCCTGTTAGCTTTTAAGTCAACCCTGTCTAAGAGGCATATGCTTGTGAATGTTGGTTATTCATTTCCCCTCTTTTTTTTATCGCACAAAACATAGCACGAAAAACAAGGGCGTGGTGCCCACGCCGTTCTTTTCCGTCCTTCTCCGTTTTGGGTGCTAAAACTACCGTGATACTCGAGTTGACGCACAGGGTGACAACACAGCATATTGCTTCGTGTTAGGTGCTCCTCACGAAGGCCGCCTACGCTCTGACTCGTTCCATTGTGTCAAATTCGTACTTACCGACGTTTTCGTTCACGCGCACCGTAGGTTGTGTGACACTGCCGGCAGCCATGCAGGTGAAGCCGATCGTTAAGCTGTACTTGTATCTGAACGGAACTTTTGTCTGTGTGTGGTCAAAGTGCCACACCTGAACTGTGCAAACGTTAATTTGAGCATGAGTACTGACGTTCGGACACAATTTATTTCGTTTCGCTCGTTTCCACCACGTGTAACTTTAATAATAACTTTCACTTTGAACGTATATTCTCGTTGGCACCGTGGCAATATGTGCCAAATTATAAAACAGTAATTTACTTAGTTTTTTTAAAGTGAATTTCAAATCTTGGTAGCCCATTCTGGAATCACACTTGTAAACACGGGTCCCCCTGTGTATGTGACGTGTCTTCTCTTTTTCAAAACCCTGTATCGCCCAGCAGATGGGCGCAGCTCATGCCTTATTCTATGAGACGACGAGGACGCGAGCACCAGTTAGGTTTTGCTAGCTGCAAATCATGTTGGTCGTCGTTGAGCAACAAAAATATCGATTTCGGGCCCGTCAGGTGTTTCACGCACCGGTGGGTCAAAATCAAACGGCGATACTTCAGCGATCAGATAGCAGCTACAATAATCACTCAGCTTGGCAGGGGAGCTCAGATGAGCTGGTTCAGCTTGATTCCGCGTCGGATGACATCGCCAACTTACTTTTGGCGCAATATAAGAATGACGTGTGCTATGTTTACATCCTGGTCAGCCGTAGTGGCGTGTCGTGACGTCATCGTGAACCCGTCACGGAGCAGTTGCCTGTTTCGGTCTCGATTAATAGTTTTTTTTTGCTCATTTAAAATAATTGATGATTCTCTCAGCAATACGAACCAACCGAGCTGATACAGGGCTGTTAATGCTATTTCAGAACAGCATCCCTTTATTATGGTCTCATATGCACCAAAGTTCCTCTTTCAGGAGATTCCTTCCGCGACATGACGTGAATATAGTGTTTTTTTTTATTGTGCGTGGTTTGCATAAACACCATGATTATATAGTGGGACAACTGCTTGTCAAGCAGAAGGCCTGGTTTCATTCTGACTTGAACGAAGTTCTTTTTATAACTTACTTTATTTCTGTGCGCTGCGTAACATTATAGTAGTGTTCTTTTTCAAAGCATTTGCAGACAGGACCGTGGCTTTGTGGTGGAGCACCTCATTCTCTCACCAATGACACATTTGATTCACTTTATTTCAATCTTCCACGAATTTGCGGTCACGGGAAAGATAATATTTTTCGCTCACCAGCAACAACGCCGACGCCAGAATTTTTGCGAAACGAGCTATTCAGTGCAGTCGCGTTGAAATAACCATGATCAGTGCACTAACGCATCAAATCAGCGTACTTAACTCTTGAGAAGGAAAGAGACAACGGACAAATGATAAGATAATGTCCGAATAAACAACAAAAAGTAAGGCTGCTTCAAAATAAATGGAACATAATTGAATCGTTAGCTGTATACTAAATGGTTCATTGAAGAATGTAGTGAAACGCGCAAACTTTACGCCACACGAGAGTGCATGTCGGCACGCTAATCTCTTGTTTCTGTCAGTCTTCATGCTCTATAAAGTTAGTGCTTTTTTTCAATGGTACAACAACGAAAGAAGTCCACCACGGTGCTGTGGCGGGTACAGTTCCCGGCTCTTTACTCGAAGGTCGCGGGTTCGCTTCCTTTACTGCGGCGGTGACATTTCGATAAAGACAAAATGGTAGAGGCCGTGTGCTGTGCGATGTGGGTGCTCGTGAAAACCCAACACCAAATAGTCGAGATTTGCGGAGGTTTCCATTATGGCGTCTCACATAATCATATATCATGATTTTGGGACGTCAAAGACCAAAGAAAAGAAACAGCCAGCGCACTGACGCATATTGTTGAACCTGTAGCGTAACACACACGCTTCATTCCATTTATATCAGAACCATTTTTGAACATTCCGCTCTTTCGCATCCTGGCTGAAGCGTCACATTTTCTTTTGTGCTCAAAGCATGTAGGCTTTGGGAAAACGAGACTTACGCCAACCTTTTTAGAACATTATTGATAATATTATCAGTCGTTTTACGTGTCGATTATGATTATGAGACATGCCTTGGTGGTGGGCGGGCTCCCGAATTTTCAACCATCTAGTGTTATTTTACGTGTGCTGATATAGCCCAGTTCACGAGACTCAGACATTTAGCCGCTACCGAAATGCGACTGCCACAGCCGGGATCAAGTCGGCGACCCTGAAGCTATAGCAGCCAGGCACCATCACTTCTACACCGCCACGGCGCACGTCTTCAAGAAAGTCCTCAGTTTAAGACAGAAATGCTATATCATTTTTTTTGTATTCTAATTTTTCTCACATTCCTCGAAAAACTTGGTTCAATAAAACAATTAATTGAACACAGACGCATTTTGTGGCACTTTTGTGCAAGGGCATATGGCGACACTACGTGCACGGGCATTGTAGGGAGGTACAAGGTCAAACATGACGAGTAGCAGGGTTAACTATAAGTGGTTACAAAGTATGAAAAGCTAAAAGGCATGAGTTGTCACCACACTCATAGTTACGAAGACGTCACTGAAAGCAGCCGGACCTTGAAGGACCCAAGACACTGTTGTGCACCATGTCTTATTTTCTTGTGGCTGGCAGGTTTCCAGAAGGGTGGCTCCAGTTAAAGCTGTCGCATCTATACTTAGCCCCGTATTAGCATATCTGGTAAATTATTCCTTTCTTATTGGAATCTTTCCAACAAAACTTAAGGTGGCCAAAGTTACACCAATTCATAAAGGTGGCAACACTACTGAATTAACAAACTATCGTCCGATATCCGTATTACCTGTATTCTCAAAAATTTATGAAAAATGTATAAATACGCGCCTTATGAAATATCTTGAGAAGTACAATATCTTATCACCGCATCAATATGGTTTTCGCAAAAATAAAACCACGGAAGAGGCACTAATTGATGTAAAAAGCCGCATAATAGAAAATATTGAAAATAAAATGTTCACGTTAGGTGTCTTCCTTGACTTGCGTAAAGCGTTCGATTCTGTTGACCATAATATCTTACTGTTGAAATTAAGCCGCTATGGAATTCGTGGAATAGTCTCTGATTTATTTAAAAGCTATTTATCATCCAGACAACAATTTGTTAGCATAGACAGTAAAAAGTCAGACTATTTAAGCGTAAAGAAAGGAGTTCCGCAGGGGTCCATTTTAGGCCCCGTGCTTTTCCTTTTATATATAAATGATATTACAGAGGTTCAGTATACACCCGAAATTAAAATGTTCGCTGACGACACAAGTATATTCTTCACAGGCTCCACCATTCAGGAAGTAGAAGCTTCGACAAATGTATATCTCTCGAAACTTTCAGGCTGGCTAACAAAAAACAAACTAAAATTATACACACAAAAAACAAAATTTATTATGTTCAGGCCCATTAACAAGCACATCAGTGATAATATAGTAATCTTGTTTGACAATCAGCGACTCGAACAAGTCAGCACACAAAAATTCCTTGGAATCTGGTTTCATGAGCACTTAACATGGACACCGCACGTAAATAGTCTCTTGGTAGATGTAGCTCGTTCTGTAGGGTTCTTGAGTAAAATTGCTTTCCTCCTCCCTTCATGGTTATGTAAATCATTATATTATAGCATGTTTTACTCCAAGCTTCTATACGGAATGCTTGTATGGGGAACAACAACTAAGACCAATTACGATCGAATATTAATCTTGCAAAAGCGCGCGCTCCGTGTAATAGAAAAATATAAAGGTCACCCCAAGGACTTAGACACTCAGCCGCTTTTTCTTAAACATGGAATTCTATCTGCTAGGAAAGTATATAATCTTAAACTGATGCAACACATCCACAAACATAAACTACAGGATTCCTTTCCACGCACTGTATCAACAACATATGGCTTCAGAAATTCTACCCGCAAAACTAAGAAAACACGCACGAACTATGGCAAGCAGGCTATTGATTATAAGATCATACAATTGCTAAACCTTCACGAATCGAATATAGACTTTACTCTGAAAACTAAACAATTTAAATGTCATCATAAATCCTTTCTTCTTTTGACTAAAGACATAGTAGATCCATAGGCTTTTATATTTAGGAATACTTGTATACTGAGTTGATTTTTTTTTCTTACTGTGAACAATGATACTTAAACAGAATCGTTTGATACCAAAATTGTTTCCTGTTTATGTAAAACATATTCTGAATGTATATCATGTAGAAATAAGCTATGTAACTAAATAAGATATGTATAATGTCACTTATTTGTATATGTATGTTACTGATGTGTGAATATGTGTAATATGGCACTGATGCAGACTGTATCAGGAGGTCAAGACCTCGTCAGGCTATTTAGCCTTTAGTCTTTGCCTCCCGCAGGGAAGTTTTTGTATTTTCCTGCAAATAAACTTTGAAACTTTGAAACTTTGAAATAACCGTAATCGCCAAAGCGTTCATTGAATACGTAGCATGCGCCATGCGAGAATGTGGATTCTTCTGCTCTATTCTCCGCTCGATCAGTGCAACACAAACGACCGATTTTTCTAAAGAACGTGGTGACCATCGAAATGTCGTATGAAAAAGGACGTTCTCGCTACGAAAGTTCTGACGTATTCAGTCCCGCATTTTCCACTCACCAGGCAGCGGTCGGCGCCGTCGCATACAGAGCATCGGCGATTCCATGAAAGCCGAAAGTGCGTACGTCGTGTCGAGCAGGGCCGTAAAAAGAAATCTAAGGAGCTTGCTCGTCAAGCTTCTTATGCTCGCGCCTGGTCCGTTGCTTGCAGCGCGTAGACAAGTTCTCATTATTGCTCCCGCCAGGCTGCCGCTGTGCTCTCTCGCACCTGTGCTCTCTCCAATGAGTGACGCAAGCAGCGCCCGCACCCTAGGCGCCGCGTGCTCTAGTTAGGTGACCACCAGAAGGCCGTGTTGTATACAGCGCTCGCGTTTGGCACGCTTCCTTTCTCTTTGCTGGGAGCTAACTCAGTGAACACTCTTAGTTACCACTCCGCAGCAGGAACACCCCAGGTGCCACCCCTGGCGTACGGCACCGACGTCTAACAAACACAATTGCCCGAACTGAAAGGTAACACTGTGGCACACATGAAAGTGCGCCTAAGCAAATATGCAATGTTCAGCACGTTCATCGCGATTCCATTGCGGTCGACAGCTGATGAAGTAACATCAGGGACACTTAAAGTAGCGTACTCGAACGTTCTTTGTGGTCACCCACCATTTGCTTAACGTAACGAGCACCAGCTAGAGGTTAATGTACTTGGCATGCGCAGTGGCGACAAACGCGAACGCGAAGCCTTGCGTACATGCTGTTTCTAAATCTGTCTATTGTAATTTCACTTTCGTTTGTTTCATTGGTGGCCGACGCTGGCGCAACGGCTCGTGTGGGGCTCAGTCTCGCTAGGATGGCTGTGCTCGCAGCTATGTAAATCTACAGGAATACTTCAAGTACCATCCAGCAGTGCAACGGCGCTGTTCAGGCGGGATGTGAAACCTTCAGCGAGATAACGAAATACTGGTCCTCAGGTAAAGTGAATTTAAAAGTGGGCAATTATGGTTTGTGGGTGATCAAATGGAAAAAACCTCGCTTACAGCGCATTTGCACATAATCAGCGGAAACCAGTGATTGTCGAGTATTCGCGGGCCACGCTCGGCACTCGGAACTATGCATGCCGTAAACTGTAGGGGGGGGGGGGGGTAATATTATTCGCGTTATCCTCCTGACATTTCCGGATAAACCCGTGCCAACGTGGGTCTAAAACCGAGCTGCCTCACTTTAATCGCAAAAACACTGGAACCCGCAGGGCGCGGGTTCGAATCCCGGCTGCAGCGGCTGCATTTCCGATGGAGGCGGAAATGTTGCAGGCCCGTGTGCTCAGATTTGGGTGCACGTTAAAGAACCCCCGGTGGTCTAAATTTCCGGAGCCCTCCACTACGGCGTCTCTCATAATCATATAGTGGTTTTGGGACGTTAAACCCCACATATCAATCAATCAATCGCAAAAACACTGGAATCTCGTAACATTTTTGCTCATAACAGCCATCTCTCCCCGTCACAAACGAGTCAAAATATGACGCTGCATTTTGCCGAACCGCCGATGCCCAAAGCAGCAAGAGTGAACACAGGTGTCGATACTGTGCAGACAAGATAATTCCTGAAAAGGAGGCCGAAATCAGTATCGTTGAAGCACTGTCTTCGAACGTCTGTGCCTCGCACCGTGTTTGCTGACACTCCGGGGGTGAATAGCGAGAGGATGCCTCTGGACGCAGCTGCGTCTTCCCCGTCTAGTGTACACGCAACATACGCCATGCCGAATGGCTGAACACACAGGACACTCTCGGTAGTGATCATTGTGTATTAAACACAACTGTGTACATGCGTCCCTTAAAACGCCCACTCACACAAGCTCGTATCCCAGACTGGACAACTTTCCGCACCACTCTACCTATTGTAGACCCTCTCCAGTCGGGATACGACACCTGGTCTAAATCACTGACGTCTACACTGAAACAACACGAACAGCTGATACAGCTCACGGAAACTCAAACGGACGTGGACAACCACCTCCTCCATCTTTGGCAGGCCCGCCGCAGCCTCACCAAACGATGGAAAAAACAGAAACATAACAGACGCCTCAAGAAACGCATCCTAGAACTTACGGAGCAAGCTGCGGAATATGCTGCTCAGCTAGCTGACACTAACTGGGTGGACAGGTGCAACACGGCTGCACGCCAGATGTCTGGTCGCAACACTTGGCACCTGTTTCGCGCTCTCATCGATCCAACACAAACACGCACGGAAACTCAACGTCACTTACATAAGGTCATGCACAACTTTACAGGAACGACAACACAGCTGGCAAACACGCTCAGGGACCGATACCTGTGCACCACCAAGGACCCCCGGACGGCCGCATACTCCTACGCAGGCAAAAAGAACACGCAGTTGGACACCCCGTTCCAGCTCCACGACCTCCAGGCGGCCTTACGCAAGATGAAGCGTGGCACTGCACCAGGGCGTGACCAGGTTACGGTCAAACTGTTGGCCAATCTTCCCGACGCAGCCTACGCCACGCTCCTCAAATACATCAATAGCATTTGGGACGGAGAAACTCCTCTCCCTCTTGAATGGAAATGAGCTCTCGTGACCTTCATCCCGAAGGCCGGTAAACCTATTGACGTGGAGAACCTTCGCCCCATCTCCCTCACGTCTTGTGTCGGCAAGCTGATGGAAACGATGGTGCGCGACAGACTCTCCGAGTTTCTGGAAACACAGCACACTTTTGCGGACACCATGTTTGGATTCCGCCCTCAGAAGTCAGCCCAGGATATACTTCTACAGCTCCACCATGACATATTAGATCCTGTTGAATGCCCCCACAATGACAAGGTAGTCCTGGCCTTGGATCTTAAAGGAGCATTCGACAACGTGAAGCATGAGGTAATCCTTGACCACCTCAGTCAGACCAACTGTGGTTATAAAACATTCAATTATGTTAGACAGTTTCTTACAGACCGTCGAGCCTACATACGCATACAAGATGAGGAACATGGGCCTTACGTCATCGGCTCGAGGGGAACTCCTCAAGGCGCGGTCCTCTCTCCCCTCCTATTTAATATAGCCATGCTTCATCTTCCCCCCAAATTGGCTTCTTTACCAGGGATACATCACGCTCTTTACGCGGATGATATCACGATCTGGGCCACGCAAGGTAACCTGGGTCACATGGAGTCATGCCTGCAAGCAGCAGCGACTGTAGTCGACGACTACGCAACCTACTGCGGACTCCAGTGTGCCCCGGCTAAGTCAGAATTTGTGCACGTACGTCCCTCCCCTCAGGACACAACTCAGCTCCATATCAGTCTTCCCTCGGGACCGATCCGTGAGGCCAAGGAGATCCGCGTCCTTGGCCTCTTCATACACCACCAACGCAAGGCCGACACCACAATAGCCAAACTTCGCACGGTGGGAGACCAGGTGGGCCGTATGGTCCGCCGGGTCTCCAACAAGCGGGGCGGATTACGAAGCAGGGATGCAATGCGGCTTGCCCATGCTTTCGTAATGAGTAGAATACTCTACTCGACTCCCTACTTGCACCTACGCAAACACGAGGATGATCAACTCGAGGTCATCCACCGTAAAGTTATCAAGCGGGCTCTCGACCTCCCTATCACCACGTCCAACCAGAGACTTCTGGCCCTAGGCGTGGTGAATACCTACCGGGAACTTCGAGAAGCCCACCTCGTTAACCAATACACGCGCCTTGCACAGACCCATTCCGGTCGCCGCCTCTTGGACCGAATACACATCAAACACGATTACTATATTGAGGAAAGGGTGAGAGTGCCAGAACCTTGGAGACGCGCCCTCCGGGTCCGACCCCTTCCCCGCAACATGTCCAAAGAAAACCACAGTGGTCGCCGCCAGGCGCGCGCGGAAGCGTTGCAGCGACACTTTGGTCAAGAGGAACACGTGTGCTACGTGGACGTTGCCGGCCCGCACCATGGGGGGTGGTATACTGCCGCAGTCATACACAACGCAAACACCGTAAACGGGCTCACTTTCAAAGCCTACAGCGCAACACACGCGGAGGAGGTTGCCATCGCTCTGGCTCTCACCTATCCCTCTTCTAAACATATCATCACCGACTCACGAGGGGCCTGTCGGAACTATCAGCTAGGGTGGGCTTCACCGCTTGCTCAGCGCATACTGGAACCTAGCTGCCGATACGTTAATCCAACTCCGCGAAATCTGGTTTGGGCACCCGGTCACCAAGGACTCAGGGGTAACGAACAGGCCGATCAGGCCACCCGCGCACTCTCTTCCCGGGCTATCTCCCTGTCTTTGGAAGCCTACTCGCAATCAGACAATTCGGCCCTTTCATTCAAAGATATTACCAATTACTACAAGGAGGAGCACCGGCGCTATCCAGACCCTTGTAAGGGACTGCATCGCGCTGACGAGCGCCTCCTTTTAAAACTGTTTACCAATACCGTACTGTGCCCGGCGGTGCTAAAACATTTCAATTCATCCTTTGATGGCACGTGCCAGTTCTGTGGTGAGGTGGCTGACACCTTTCACATCGTCTGGGCGTGCCAGTCTAATCCATCTATCGCCCCCAACCCCAATCCCACGAGAGAGGACTGGGAGGCGGCCCTGCTCGGCTGTCAAGACCTGAAGGCCCAAGAGGCTCTGGTTCAACGTGCGCGGGCGGCGTTGCTTGCCAATGGAGCCCCGGAATAGGGGTTCCACCTAGTGCTGTGAGGGTAGGAGGCCAATAAGGCCCCAACCCAATCACCTCTCTGTAACCATTTAATGGTTATTAAATGTTTTCACCACCACCACCCACCGTCTAGTGTGTTGTGCACGAAGTCCTTACTAAAAAAGCGCTCGCGTGTGCGTGAATTATGAAGGTGTGTAGCCTTGCGCGTGTTCTTTTAGTCATGGGGCTGTTTATGCTGGCCATTTATGAAGGACACGAAAACAGAAATGTTCATCATCATGAACAGGCATGCGCTCTGTTCGTCATCCTCATCATCGTTCAATGTGATCCGACGTTTGACGAGGTGGTGACGTCCTGTGATGACGCCATCACGTGACGTTACTTTCAAAACATCACCATGACATTGTGTTGACGTTTTGTTTGCGTCACAGTTTTAATGACTTGTTACTAACATGATGATGTCACAACGTAATGATAATTTTTGCTTCACTCAAGTATACTGCAATAGGCTTCTACAACAATGGTGCTTCTACACCATTTTGCAACCTAAAATATTTAAGTGGGTGTATTACAGACTCTGCCTTTCACAACAAACAGTAGTCAATGACGTATGCACAACAAAGAAATTTCTTTACTTAAAGAGGTGATAATAGATGGGGGCCAATAAAATGGATTGTCTGTCTGCTATTACTATCGGTGTACTGTAATCTATTGACAAAAGTCTTGAAATATGTAAGACTGCTTTTCTTCCGTCTCATTTTCATACATTCTTCCGCTTGGTAAGTATTGGAAGAATAAAGTTGTGAGCTAAACGAGACAATCTGTCGTTGACTGCTAAAAGTGCGAGTATGTGTACTTCTCTTGCGAGTGAAAGAGGAAGGCAATCGAACGGAGTTAGACTTCAAAGCCACTAGTCCAAAATTTATCAACGTATTGACAAACGTATTTACACTGTTACTATTTCCTTTTTTGCTGTTGGTTCATGCAACAAGACAACATGCGAATGTTGCTGGACATGATGACGGCTACAGCAGAAGTGGCCTGTAATTATCACCCTGGGCAATTATTATTTTATGACACAGGTTGTAGAGGAATAGAAAGACGAAGAGAAAACAGAAATAATACAACACAGATGATGATGAGCATACCGGGAACTCGGTTAGATTGGCGACCTTGTGGGCTGACGAGGAAGACTCAGAAGGTCATGCGTAAGTGGATTCGGAAAAGAGGAGAGATGTAAAAGGCCACAACCACGTTGTGGTAATTCTTTAAGAGTCTCTGATAAAAAAATGCTTGATCGATATTGTGTTTGAGAATCAGACCAAGAGAAAACTACTCAGCTCAGTTTGTTACAAAGTCCGGCCATATTTCTTTGTTGATGGCGCGGTGCTTCACAGAGCCTGCGAAATGTCAAGCTGCTGTACGAATTTTATTTCGTTTTATTTGCTCGGTGAATAGAGAAATTAGGTTGGTAAATTGGGTGTTTTGTCACCAAAAAGACGCATTGCTAGAACAAGAGCATTGTCGATAATATTGAACAATTTTTTTTAAATGGGCGGAATTATATATTCTCCCAGCTGCCTACTTCTAAGCTCTAAACGAGCCCGAATGACATCATTAGCTTTCTCGGCTGGTCTAAAAAGTCATGAAAGTCGTGCCTTAACACCCTGCAATAGCTGTTGTATTGAGATGCCATCCACTCTCATCGCACGTCGGTCTGATTTAGACCAACGTGCGATGAGAGTGGAGACAACGTGCGATGAGAGTGAGAGTGGAACAGCTTCGCAAGGCAAAAAAGTGAGAGTTATAAATCTTGTTTTAGGGGCGAAGCTCCTCAAGCAGTGTGTCGTGCGTCCACAATATAGGTATAGTAGTAGTCGTCGTAGTAGTAGTAGGTAGTCCGCCACCTCTCATTTAGCCTTTGGGCTGTTCGCTGGATGGCGGTACTTTTATATGACGAATATGGGATGAAAATACGTGAGATGGTGACACTTGGAATGTTCACTAGGTGGATGGAAGCACCCACGGACAGACAAGCAGACGGGCAGATGGATGAACAGATGGACACACAAACAGATGCATGAACGGACGCACAAACGGAAGAACGGACGAATGCATGGGTAGACAGACGGACGCATGAACGAACGCAGGGACAGATGCGTGGACTGCCACACAGATGGTCGGACAGATGCACGGATGGATGCATGGACGGACGCACGAAGAGATGGATGGGCGGACGGACAGATGGCCACACGCATGCACAGAAGCAAGAACGAATGGACCGAGGAAAGCGAGGACAGACTGACGGACGATTCGCGCCACTCATATTCACTCCGTCAATATGCTGTGATTTTTCTTTCCGGCTAGGAAGCAGAGTATATTGTCACGACGTCGAAACAGAGGTCTTGCGGCAGAAACTGAGACGCCAGAAGCAGGTAGGTTCTTTTAATAGAACGCGCAAGAGAGTTCTTCTTTTTCATCCATTTCGTTGTACTTCATGGCACATGCACAACTGCCATTGTCTTTTCGAAAAGCACGTGACATTTGCCTCCCTCCGAAAGAGGCATCATCCCGATGCGCAACCTAGGCGCTCTACCAGGCGTTCTACTACAAGGCGCTCTACCCGGCAATATCTGATCCCAGTTTTTATGTTCCGTGTCAACGTACATGCTGATCATGTCTGTGAGGGTCCTATTGAGGCGCTCTGTCAGTCCGTTTGTCTGCGGATGGTAAGCAGTTGTTCTCCGGTGAGCTGTACCGCTGAGTCTGAGAACCGACTCCAAAAGTTCTGCGGTGAAGGCAGGTCCTCTGTCTGTGATCACTGCTGTCGGAGCGCCATGCCGAAGGACGATGTTTTCGATGAAGAACTGAACGGCCTCTGCTGCTGTGCCGCGCTGCATAGCTTTAGTCTCCGCATAACGGGAGAGGTAATCGGTGGCCAAGATTATCCATCTGTTACCTGTTGTGGAAGTTGGAAAGGGGCCCAGGAAATCCATTCCAATCTGGGTGAACGGCTTCGCTGGTGCTAGGACTGGATGTAAAAGACCGGCTGGCTTGCTAGGAGGCGCTTTGCGTCTTTGGCAGTCGGCGCAAGTTCGCACGTGACGGTTAACATCAGCGGGTAACTTTGGCCAGTAGTACTTGCATCGCAGTCGGCACAATGTTCGGGTGTAGCCTAGATGACCAGAAGTTGCTTCATAATGGCACGCTTCCATAATTTCTTTTCGAAGAGAGGCAGGCACGACGAGCAAGTGCGGGTTGCCGGTTGGTGAGAAGTTTTTCTTATAGAGAACATCGTTTCGCAAGCAAAAAGATGGCAGTCCTCTGGCAAATAACCGCGGCACGTCCTTACGTCGTCCTTCTAAATATTGAATGAGTGGTAACAGCTCGGGGTCACTGCGCTGCTCCTGTGCAATAGTGGCCGTGTTGACGACTCCCAAGAATGCCGCGTCGATGTTTTCGTCATCACGAGCGGCAGTCTACACTGGCGACCGTGAGAGACAGTCGGCGTCGGTGTGCCACTTCCCAGATTTATGGACGATGGTCATTTCGAACTCTTGAAGTCTTAGGCTCCAGCGCGCCAAACGGCCAGGTGGATCTTTAAGGTTGGTGAGCCAGCACAAAGAGTGATGGTCGCTAACAACCTTGAAGGAGCGGCCGTACAAATATGGACGAAATTTGATGACCGCCCACACCACGGCGAGACACTCCTTCTGGGTAGTCGAGTAGTTCTCCTCCGTGCGAGAGAGAGTTCTGCTAGCGTAGACTATTACTCTTTCACAGCCGTCTTGCCACTGCACCAGAACGGCACCCAGACCTACATTGCTGGCGTCAGTGTGAAGTGCTGTAGGGGCTTCCTGGTCGAAGTGCGCGAGGACTGGAGGTGTTTGCAGGCGTTGTCGTAGTTCATTGAACGCCGTTTGCTGTTGTTCACCCCAAAAGAAGGGGACGTCCTCACGTGTGAGTCGTGTCAATGGCGCCGCAATAGACGAAAAGTCCTCAATAAATCGCCGGTAATAGGCACACCACCGTAAAAAGCGTCTCACGGCCTTTTTGTCGCATGGTGCAGGAAATTGCGCTACGGCGTCTATTTTGGCCGGGTCAGGTCGAACACCCTCGTGACTGACGACGTGGCCTAGGAAGCTGAGTTCGTTAAAACCAAAATGACATTTTTGCGGTTTTAAAGTAAGGCCGGCCGAACGTATGGCTTGGAGGATGGTGAATAAACGGCTGAGATGTTCCTCGAATGTTGCTGAGAATACAATAACATCGTCTAGATAGACCAAGCATGTTTGCCACTTCAGGCCTGATAGTACGGTGTCCATGAGACGCTGAAAAGTGGCTGGCGCCGAGCACAACCCAAAAGGAAGCACCTTAAATTCGTATAGACCATCGGGCGTCACGAAGGCCGTTTTTTCACGATCTCTCTCGTCGACTTCTATCTGCCAGTAGCCGCTTCGGAGGTCCATTGAAGAGAAATAGCGCGCATGACGCAGCCGATCGAGTGAATCGTCTATGCGGGGCAGTGGATAGACGTCTTTTTTCGTGACTTGGTTCAACTTGCGATAATCAATACAGAAGCGCAAGCTGCCGTCTTTTTTCTTGACCAAAACCACGGGGGACGCCCAAGGACTTTTCGAAGGTTGTATGACGTCATCCGCGAGCATCTTGTGTACTTGCTTCTGAATCTCCTCGCGCTCTTTCGGAGACACACGGTAGGGGTTTTGCCGAATCGGTCGCGTGTTGTCTTCAGTAATGATGCGGTGCTTGGTCAATGGTGTTTGCTGTACCTTTGACGTACGCGAAAAGCAGTCTTCGAATTGGTGTATAAGTTCAAGCAGGCGCTTCCTATCAAAGGGCGGTAGCGTAGAGCAGATGTCCACCGACAAAGTTGTCGAGGCGGGGACAGCCGCGTCATCTGGTTGCAAGGTAAAACAATCCCCGGCTTGGTCTACATCGTCGTAGTAGGCAATTGCGGTACCCTTCTGGTTTTGACGGCGCTCGTTGCTGAAGTTTGTGAGGAGCACTTCTGCCTGTCCACCAGTAAGCGCCAGGACGCCCCTCGCGATAGAAATGCCTTGTGTGAACAAAAGAGTGACTATGTGCTCCGCTATCACATCTTTATAGCAAGGACACCCACTGGACACCGACACAAGGCAGCAGGATTTCGGTGGGAGTGTCACATCATCGGCTATTCGCAAACGGCCGCGCGGTTCTTCACTGCTGTTGTCGGCATAAATATGAGCGCAAAACGTCACCATACGTTGAGGGATGTTGATAACAGCGCCATGATCTTGAAGAAAATCCATGCCCAAAATTAACTCTTTACAGCAGTCTGGCAACAGGACGAAAGTGGCCACGAAGCTAGAATCTCCGATGCGAAGTCTAGTGGTGCATTTAACCGTAGGTGTCATCAGCTGACCACCAGCACTCCTTATGTGCGGCCCTGTCCACGGTGTCTTGACCTTTCTGAGGCGGTCGGCGAGCTCTTGTCGCATGATTGAGAAGTCGGCGCCAGTGTCGACCAGTGCTGTAACGTGATGTCCGCCAATGAGAACGCTCAGATCGGCACGTGCAACTTCATCAGCATTATTATTCGTCGTCGTATTCATCGTCGTTGTCGTTATACCTTCTTGCGATGATTGGGGGAACTTTCCAGTGTGTCGACGATTGGCAACCTTGCCCCCCGAGGTCGCATCAGTTAGTTTCCCCGGCGCGGGCTAGGCGAACGGCCTCTGGTGACGTCCGCGTAGCTCTGAGGGAAGTCACGGTGACGCGCAGGTGATGGAGATCGCCAGCGACGCGGTGGGGTTGCTTGAGCAGGTGATAGTTGATCGGCATCGTGGGCACGACGGTCTTCGGAGCGGAAAGAAGCGGGACGAGAAAAGTTCCCGAACCCAGAATCGCCGTGACGGCAATAGCGGGCAATGTGACCAGGTTCTCCGCAGCGGTAGCAAATAGGTCGACGGTCGGCCATGCGCCACAAGTCAGTTCGGCGAACTGGTGGTCGTCTCGTAGAATCTCGTTGCCACCAAGGTACGGCAGTGGGTCGTGGCTGGAAGGGCGTCGCCACAAATGTCGGTGGAGGACGACGGACCACATCAGCGTAGCTCGCTGGATGTGGCTCAGGATTTGGCGCGGGTGGTGTAATGGCTTGCCTCAACTCCTGGCGGATGATTTCGGCAACAGATGCGACTGGCGGTTGGGCGGGGGGAACGCAGAGGGCCCGAAGTTCCTCACGCAGTATTTCCCTAATCATTTGTCGCAGGGAACTTTCGCATACGGCAGTATTCTGAGCTGCAGCACTTACTGCCGTGTGGTTCTGCAGGCGGTCAAAGTGTCTGCGTCGTTGTTGCAGTGCGCGCTCGATGACTGTCGCCTCTCTTATGAATTCATCTACAGTTGTAGGTGGATTTCGTACGAGGCCCGCAAACACTTGTTCCTTAACACCCTGCATTAGGTGACGCACCTTCTTCGACTCGGGCATGTCAGGGTCAGCTCGTCGAAACAGACGGATCATACCCTCTGCGTACATGGCGGCTGTTTCATTGGGTTTTTGTACACGTGCCTCAATCACTTGCTGTGCGCGATCCCGTCGGTCCGAGTTCAAAAATGTAGCGAGGAGCTTTCGACGGAAGTCTTCCCAAGATTGGAATGTAGCCTCGCGGTTCTCATACCACGTGCGAGCGCTATCTTCCAGTGCGAAATATGCACGGCCAAGTTTGTGCTGTTCCCTCCAGTGGTTAGATACAGCGACCCGTTCGAACTGTTCGAGCCAGTCCTCGACATCCTCGTACTCTTCCCCACGGAAAACTTCAGGAACGCGAGGATGTTCAAGAGTTACCTGCGAGGGAAGAGTGGTCTGCGATGACGGGATAACCGTGAATGTCGTAGGAGCTGCCATGCTGGAAAGAGGCGGAACAGGTGCGGACTCTGGACTTAGGCCTAGTAGGCGCCGACTGAATCGATGCACTGGAGTCGTGACGAGGGGCTGAGTCTCTGGACTAGGTGAACGGGTCCGAGCAAGACTGTCCTGCATCAGGTTGTAGGCTCCAGCACCTCCACCAGTGTCACGACGTCGAAACAGAGGTCTTGCGGCAGAAACTGAGACGCCAGAAGCAGGTAGGTTCTTTTAATAGAACGCGCAAGAGAGTTCTTCTTTTTTATCCATTTCGTTGTACTTCATGGCACATGCACAACTGTCATTGTCTTTCTTTTCGAAAAGCACGTGACAATATATGGTGAGATATAATGGCAAGATAAAGCCGAGAGGATGCCGAAAATGTCGGAATTCACCCTAGCCTGTGACTTCAATTTTTTAGTGTATTGTATCGCAATGTTCTATTTAATTTCTGTTTACATACTTTGGAAACATTCTTTCATCGCAATACTCGCCCTACCATAAAATTCATAACCTTAATGAATGTGAGTTTCTGTTCTTTTAATCTTGCACATGAGCATAATATACCCTTATACTCTGTTCACTTAGACCTCAGCGATTACACTTGGCTAACTGAGCTTCTGGCACGAGATATTAGATCGTTCAAGTACCGTGCGAACCAACAAGAAAGAAAAACATCACCAGAGCGTCTAAACCTCTGTAAACCAAAGACGAATAGATATCGCAAGCCGTCAAATACGCCCCCAGGGGTCACGTTCTTATACGGCCTCGCTTTTCGAAATCACAGCCAGCGGCGTGAAAAACGCCTTGTCTGATTTACCCCAAACACCTTGACCTTTCCCGCCCGACGACACGGGAAAATCGCCTAATAAAAGCGTCCTATCTTTGCTCCGAGAACCCCTACAAAGCTATTTACAACACATTTTGCCGCTATCGAATTCTGTGAGCTGCTCTCTCCACTCTCATCCTAATCGAATCAGTTGACGCTTCGATCGGAAACTTGGGTCAGAACTGAGCAAGAAGGAAAGAAAGCGCGCAAGAGGCTTGACGAATGAACTGAGGCATCAGATAAGATCATGTAAAAGTGAACGCCAAGTGAGTGAACAACTGTCAAAGGAGTCGGTTGTGCTACCCAATGCTGCCTGGAACTATCTGTGATCAGCGACTCTGTGGCTTAGATATCACCTTAGAAAGCGAGTGTTCTTGGCAGAAAAAAAGGAGCGAAAATGAGAAAGTGACATGCCTTGGCTTTTCCTTAAACGACATATAAGAGATAGAAAAACTATCAAATATATTTGAAGGTTCTCGATCAATGCATCGTCGAAGTGGATGTATGGTATTTGTCGATACGATGACAGCTAATCTACGCATAACTTATAGAAGAAAGAATGTAAGGCGTGATACTTGACATGACCTGAGTTTGCAATAAATAATGAAAGACAACTTTAGCAAAGTTTACTAAATGATATGACTAGAAAAAGTGCCACACTGGCGTGAAGATCAAACTGCATTAACAGAGAAGTCGATATAGCCATACAACGAATTGCGCACACTTCACAATGCAAGCTGAACTGTGTGAAATGAAGGCTTGGCGAAGCGAATAACTGAACGGCGTGCTTCTATGTGCACTGTGATGGATAGATTTTTTGAATTAGCATGTGCTGTAATGACAAATATCATGAATGTTTATTCGCAATAATCACTATTATCATTCAATGTTTTACGTTATACCCTGTCACTGTTCACAAGCAGTGCCCCGTTGACAGCAATACAGGCAAATGCATGACTTGAAAGCTTGACGCATCTATACGCTTCATGAAGACGAAGGCTATACTTGATGCTTGTTGATGCCCGTGGGTTGTTGGTGAGTGCAGAAAAAAAAGCGCGCTAAAAAGGAACATGTCTTTATATTCACTATAGATTTTAACGTGGTCGTTATATAAATATGATTCCGCACACGCAAATATATCTTCACATCTCGTTAGGTTTTGAATAATATACGTTTGCGTGTACTAGACTGTTGTGACTCAGGGAAGAACGCAGGCAGCAAGTGGAGGATGTTAGATAATAGTAAGCCTTCCTTAAGTTGAATAGATAGCATACTGCATTGTTCTAGCTTTGACTTTCACATGATTTCGAGAAATTGGGACGGCTTTCTGCTCTGCCATAGTAGAATACCAAGCGCTCTAAATCGTTAAACACTTTTGATAAACACACGTCATAAAATCTTCAAGATATTTTGGCGAGCGAACCTTGAGAAGAAAGAACTAAAATAATAAATACAGTGTTTTGGTCTTTTAGATTGTACGACTTCACAAAAACCTATACATTCTTGATTCCATCCTGTTATGCACGTGTGCTATATAGTATACGTTTGTGTCTGCCATTAAGTGTACTCGAGTATGTTAGCTTGAAATGGGGAATGAGGAGAATAGCTGTTATTGTGTGCCTTTGTATTTACACAGTATATGTGTTTGTCAACGCGACGCGTGCATTTCAGCTAGTACACAGTTGTGAGGTGTATTTTGTGGGCGTGTGCAAGTTTGTTCTTCATCTCTAATTCCTCCTGCGGGCGTACATCTTTTCTGTGGAAGACTTCAAGGTGAAGCCTTCCTCTGGATCTCTATTTACTTTGTGTGTGTCTCTCTCTCTATGCTGAAGACTGGCACTTGAAGGTAGTCTTCGATTTTAGAGAAACTGGTGCTGAAGCATCTCACAGCATAAGGTATTGTGTGCAACAAACAAGTATGAAGTGCCCCGCCTGTGCTGACTATGCATAAAAAATTGTGAGTGCCTCTCTGTATGTGTAGGCATTCGTCAAAAACTACAGTTGAGGACGCTTGCTTCGCGTATTATGCATATTAATAAGTGGTACAATGTGCCAAACTCTAATTAATTGAACTCTGCTTTATTTTAGGTCTTAAGAATACGTCCCAGGGGATTAGCAGCGTGACTCAACACATATATTTTTTTTGTACATTGTTCAGGATATCTGGGTGATCCTCTACGGTGAAGGCTCCCCTTTTTCACAGGTAACATAACGACGACCTATCACAGCCAAGGAAGACCAAAAAAAATGACTCATTTCAGTCAGTCAAAGCTTAACCAAACGACAAAATCAGACATTCGTCTGCCACCGCCACATGAGGACCAACACAATATGCAGTCTAGTCACACAGCACTACAGTTCGTATCAAATGCAATCACAAAATGCAGAATATGCTGAAAACCACTCGCCTCATAGCGCCCGGTCAGTAAAACTGGTCAAGACGAGTTACATAGATACAGAATATCCTTACGGACGAAGCGACATCTAACACATTGTGCATGGTTAGGTCAATGTATAAGAACAAAAATTGGTGTAAAACCTTCTCCTGATATCGTAAAAACGGCGCGGGCGCACGGGACAAAAGAGATAACAGCACTTGTCCAGTGTGCCCACGCTGTTTTTTATGATGAAGCCATGCCAGCGAGCTCATGTTTTTACCCCTTTGAATTATTTTTATGAATAACTGGCCATGGTTAAAAGCTATGAGTACACCGGTACAATAACAACACCTAGTAATCTAATTCAGAAGCGGCAAGGCTAAACCTCGACGTTTGTAACGCAGATGTAAAACAGTGAAGAGAGTGAAACACCGGGATGTTTAGGTAGTTTCGTGGTTTCGTTCTTTTTATAAGCACTCCTATATTGCAAATATTATAGGTAACTTGTGTACATCCATAGCAGTAATGCCACGTACAGGGTTCTATAATGACACGCACGTAGAGCATGCAGCGGAATGCACAATAGGAAAGACTTGTATGCGCGCAATAATTCTTGGAGTGTAAGAGCAATGTTGAAGATTTTTACATGGAAGACAAAACAAACGTTTGATTGCTTATGAAGAAGAGAAGACTGCGCGAAACCAATGACAGCTTAGCAGGTTAGCCACTATCCGATACGAAAGAAGCTAAGACACGCGGGTACGAGCCAGCGTCAGCTACAACACACCGATGGTCGTCGACAATTTAGTTCTCTCGCTGTTTTCCCTGATGTCATTATTTTCCCGGATTGCCTGCAAAAGAAACATGCATGATTTGACGTCACGCTTTAGGATATGGGCAAGAAAAAAATAAGCATGTCCGCTGTTCAATTACAGACAAGAAATATTTCTCATAACAAGAAAACTCACCGATGATCAAAAGCGGCTTACAGTGCTTACGAAAGGCATCATGCAATTATAAGGTACAGCTCATAACTTATCGCATGGAGGACGTCATGGTTTATAAATTTGTTCTTTTGCACCATATCTAATCACTTCGTACATTAACCTAACCAAATAATGTATAATAGCTTAACGTACGTTATATTCGAAATACATGGTTAGCCAGATTGACAATGTTCGACAAAGAGAACACTCTTTAGTTTTGTTTTCTCTACATTTATGGCCTTCAAGTCTGCTTGCATACGATGCTGTCAAAATTATTGTTAGCAATGCTTCAGCAATAACCACAATCAAAGCACAGTTATGATCTCCAAGTCAAAGCATTACGGTATAATCCCGCCTGACAAGCTGAAATTAGTTCGAAATACAAACGGACTCCCAAAAATATTGCTCAAAAAGCTATGGTCTGTTCTCGTCACGGCGTCAGCCTTGCTTCACGAGGGAGTTGCGGCAATGCCCCTTCGCCTGTTTGCGATAATGGATAGGGACGCACGGGAAAAGAACGTGACGGGGGCAGAGGGAACTGTTGAAGAGACGTGTGTGAGATACGCATACGAGAACATGAGTACGCGAAATTGAACGCGGGAGCCACCTGATTCGGGTTAAAGTAAGACCGCGCCCAATCGCGGCAGCAAGAGCAGGGTGCCTTGTTCGGCACACAGGACCACGAATTCTGAGCGCATTGCTGAGCAGCATGATCGTCCATCACTTCGGCATCTGCCTTCTCCCTTGCACATGTCTGCGTCGCCCTAGGCAGCACGGAAAGACTTCGCGCGACGTGACATCCCTTCCCCAACGCGACGCTGCCCAGTACTCTGCAAAGAAGAGCACGGGACCTGTAGAACACCTCGTTTTGAAAACGAAACAACGAAAGAGGTGTGGAAGCGTTGTGTGTTTAGCCGTTTTTCTTGCACCAAGTAGACAAAGTGGTAAGCTTGTTTTGGTGAAGACTGAGCTTCGTTCGGTCTGACGTACTGCAAGATTACTCTAGAAATTGATTTTTTTTCTAAAGTATAGTTGCTATGAATTCTACGACTTATTATTCTACTTTTTACAGGTTACAGGCTCGACTTACGCAGTGACATTGTTTTGCTTTCAGCGATCAGTGCCTTGGTAGCCGCATGTGATCTGATGGACGTCTCGTTATGCGGTGTTTCACTGTTGTTTCATTGAACAAACAAAGTGGCCAGGTGACTCTCTGAAAAGATTCAGCTCAAAGCGTTCAAAATATTGTTAACGGAAGTGTTTATAACCTCTGAAATTAATCCGGACGAAGGGAGACATCCAAGTATATCACACTTTCACTGACTGATTGACTGACTGACTGACCGACTGACTGACTGACTGACTGACTGACTGATTGATTGACTCACTCACTCACTCACTCACTCATTGAATCAAATATCAATCAATAAATAAATCAATCAATTGATTGATTGATTGATTGAGGGATTGATTGATACCATTGAGTCATTTACTATACTAATGCAGCCTAGAGGGCAAGCACCACCGCCCGTTAACACTGTGGCGGCGAAGAAACAGTTCGACTGTCCTGGGTATAATAGCACAAAGAGAAAATATCTTAGTGATGCCTTCAAGAAGTTAAACGACTAGCCTCTACCGAAAAAAAAAAGACTACTACGCCATCGTCCAGACTAAACACAGAAGTTGAAAGCCTTGCAAGCGCAAGGCTTTCTGTGATCTACTGGCCTCGCAGAACGACACTGAGTAGATTGCTCTTATGTGTTCATGAGTGTAGTTGTTTTTTCACCTTAATAACTTCTTTTGCTCTGTCATTCCAGTCCTATCTCTCTGCTCAGCATGCCAGATACTATCGTCTGGCTAACTTCGCTGCCTTCTGTATCTCTTTATCTCTCTTGGGTACTCTCACAGTAATATGATACCGTAACTAATAAACTATGACGCGTGCCGTGAGAAGTATACGGCTTTCCCGAAGAAAGGGTCTGCACAACCTTCCTGGTCGTCGAGGATGCCTGGAGTGGCGACTTTGCTGGGTTTCTATAACCCACCTTGTTATGCCGAATGCGAAGTTCTTTTCTTTCACACTTCTTTTATTTCACTGTGAATTTTAAAGAGTCGGTAGCACCACCACACTAAATATGAAACAAGACGTGAAGGAATGAGAATCAGTATTGGCATTCTTCTTGTATGCAGCACAGATTGGTGACAATGAATAGGAGAAAAATGCTAATCCCGGCGCAGCCTGCCAGTACGTAACAATAGCGGGTTAACTCCTAACTGGTATGCCGCCTCCCTATTTTATATCAGAGTTGTTTGCTGTGTGACAAGCAAACGACAAGAAATCTAGCGTGCACGTAGCCCTTTCGAAGAATAAAACCAACAAACAAACAGCACGCTCAACAAATGAGTGGTCTTCACACCAAGCCCACATGCAAAAGAAAAATTGCTGGATGTAATTAAATCAGTATCTGTTTGGCTGAGCCGGCTTATGTCATTGATTGAAAAGCGCACAGCAAGAATTACTGTACCCTAGAAACTTTTATGACTTTGTATGGCTGTCAGAGAGAGTAAAAATCCTTTGAATCCTTCTTTTAGAACTTTTGATCATGATTTTGAAGGTATAAGACTCACCTGCTTCTACTCTCGTTTACATGCTTAATTAAAAATCTGCCAGTGTTACCGCGTGTGCAAAATAGAGACAGAGTACCTCACCTGATCTTGCACGCTTGCTTTCATCATTTCCCAAAGTTTTGTTTCGTAGTCAGGCGGCGTGCCGGTGAAGCATTCCGTTAACGAAGCCACAGTTTTTTAATCAGTGCTCTTGAATAATCAATCGACCAAACTCATACCCGCCACATGCACTGGGGATTCAACGCAGCCGTTGCTGCACTTGCCATACAAGCAAAGAGACAGCCTTCAAACTCAACTAACATTTACTTCTAGGAAAACGTGACGTAATTCATTGCAGGGGAGTGTGCAGCTACCACTTTCTGTTGAAGAATACTGCATTTACTCCTGTTTGTCTTATCTTTTAGGACAGATGTCTCCATACTCGGCAATTATCAGAACCTAATAGATCACAGTGGATGATAGATCAACACAACTTGTGAACATTGTTAGCTCGTATATTCAGAGTTACTTGAAACGTAAAGCATGGCTTTATACAATATAATACCTTCCCCTAGTCGGGCTTTGCAGAACGTACTGTGTGACACACACACACACACACACAACACACACACACACACGCACGAACGCACACACACACACACACACACACACACACACACACACACACACACACACACACACACACACACACACACACACACACACACACACACGCACGCGCGCGCGATATGTTTTGTTTATTCACGAGCGTAATGTGTGGTTCCCACAGGAGAGTACGTGGCTTTAATCTTGATGATGATGTGATATGTGGAGTTTAACATCCCAAAACCACCATATGATTATCAGAGACACCGTAATGGAGGGCTCCGGAAATATCGACCCCCTGGGGTTCTTTAACGTGCACCCAAATCTGAGCACATGGGCCTACAGCGATTTCGCCTCCATCAAAACTGCAACTGTCGCAGCTGGGATTCAATACCGTGACCTGCGGGTGGGTAGCCGTGTACCTTAGCCACTAGACCACCACAGCGGGGTAGACATCGATGATTTGAACCCTCCGATAAAGTCCTGTCTGAAAGCATCATCTCAAGATCGACGCCGGCTTCTGCAATTCTGGAAAGCAACGTCTCATATTGGAAATAAACAAGACATACTGTACCCTGCGTACTTCCTGAATGCTTTGATTTAGCGATGGTTGCATCAAAAAAACATGGAGTCATCATTTATTTCATATATACACTTTTTCTTCTTGGAAACAAACGCACAGTAGTAAGAAAACGCTTCACATATATAGGTGTTTTTATAGTTGTGCGCTGTAAGAAGAGCACGTTTATCATTTACCATTATTTTCAAAAAAAAAAGACTGCCACCAAATGCGAAGCACTGGTCACGTCAATATTAATATCACCGACAGCATCGAGAACAGCCTCCGTCGCAAAAACAGAAGTTTTTCTGAGTCAACACGCCGTATTATTTCCCACCTGCTTTACCGTGACGGGTGATTGCAAGAAACGGTATGACGGGCTACGATGAAAAGAGAGGCCGACAGCCCGACCGTATAAAGTGCTTCACACCTGAAAAGCTTATACGAAGCTCTAGTGAAATGTTCTATGAAAGGATTAGACTGCCGCCACGCTTTCGGGGCGGGCTCTCTAGACAGGACGGATTTGATCGAGGCTAGCCAATTTTTCACCATTGCCCACGAAAGAAATTGCCGAACAGCATGCTCATTACCTGGCTCTTGCCGTGACACTTACTGAAACGAAACCACGCCGCGAGGAAGCCTAGAAGAATTGTTGCGTGCAGCGGGGGTTGGGTGCCGGCTATTCATCAGTTTTGTCGCCAGGTCGTTTCACGCCTAATTAAGAAGTGACGTGGCGCCTTTTCAGACGACGCGAAGCGCTGTTGCTTGCCCAACGTTTCGTTTTTATTTTCTATAAGGGCGGTCCTTGTTATTTTTACTGGTTAGGCAAGAGAAGTGCGCTGATGTCAAGTTGAAGCGAAGATGCAAACAGATAAGAAAATATGTTCGGATATTGGTGCATGTAATAACTCAGGAAAGAAGCAATGTAAGGTGACACGTTGCGTGCTCAAGGCCCGGTTGTGTTTGAAACGGTGTAGTTGTGTGCAACAGCTGTCACCATGTAATGCACCTTGGCAAACACGTGTGTGTGAGAGGAATTTCGCCCCCAACGTATACATGTCTATCCTTTCGTGCCGTTTTCGTTGGTTTGTCTTTTTCTTTACTTTTTTTTCAGCATGTTCAATAGCTAGAAGTCTTCGCAAAATGACGTTAACTTTTATAAAATAGGTCGTCATTGCTTTTATTGTGATAACATGCTTTACTGTATTACTCCGTCGTCTGCAAATATTGCCGTCGGCTAAAAAAAAAAGCCTGAAAGACGCAGCTCATTCATAAGTGTTTATATGTCGAATCGACAATTTATATCAGCCTGAAATGGCTAGAGCAGACATGGGTAATTTCAATGCGTGAGCGCTAACAAAAGGAGGCATCGGCAGCGTTGAACTGATAAATGCAAGGAATAAATCTCAGGGCAAGGAGTAAATGTCATGCTCCCAGCAGCAATCGAACCCACGCATTCTGCATGGTAATCAAGTATTCTACCACAGAGTCACGCTAGGTCTCGGAACTACTTTTCATATAGTCCCTAGTGTTCTTGAAACTTCAAATGCAGTTGGAGTGCTGGCTATCTACTTTTAAATAGGATAGTCTTTTTTGTGATATTTCAAACGCAGAAATTTTGCTATGTCTCTCTGTTTGTCTTTAGGCCGAACGATACAGCCAAACAACAAAAGTTCCCCTTGCTGAAAGCCAACCTTCTTGACTTGGTGGCTGTTTTCTTACTTATGAACAGTGTCAACCAAAAAGCAAATACTACGTATACTTCAAGTGCGCCATCAGTACGTAAGTATTATGTAGTATGTTTCTTTATTTAGAAAGCGCATAGATACATAAATATAAAGACGCTACGCTGGCAATGTAATGTTATGGAAGAAAAAGCAGGTGTTCCCTGGGATTCACTTAAACGACCTGGCGCTGCCACCTACTAGTGGCTTTGCATTATAAAAATATTTTCGTTTCTTTACGTTGCTGCCAGATAGCGCCATAGCACGAGCAGCGCCTCCAATCGGAAGGCTATCGTCTTTCGACTTCCTCTGCAGCGAAACACGCAAACAGCGGCCAATTTTTATAACTATCACAAATATACACCTATGATACAGCCATCAAGTCGCGCTGTCAATTGTAGTTAGGCACCTGCTGCTCAATTTTATTTATGTAGCAATGTCCACGGCTACGACTCCCGCGAGCACCAACGCATCATATCACCTGACGATTTCTGGTGTTTCTAGTATCAATGTTCCTGTTGGCATCGTTACGCAACTGTTATACAACTGGGTATATATTACTGATGCGGCTGTTTAACGTATGTCTGTGCGTGCAATTGTATATTACTTCAGCGCAACTTAGTAACGCTTCGCTCAATAAAAAATATACCACTCAGTCACCTTCCAACAGCACGCTTAGAATAACATCTATTCCAAAGGTACGGGGGATCAGCCGATTTTGTGAATTTTTCAATTAGGAAGTTTGTGGAGCAGTAAGCTAAAAAAATCGGGGGACCGTGAAGCTCCGACTTGAGGAGTTGAACGCGATAATGATAATAATGCGTATTCATAACACTTAGTGTATGAAATCTTTTCGGACTTTATGCACCCATTACGTGACCTTAAGAGTGCAGTAACGCGCGTGCCTTCTGTGATGTGTGACCAGCTTTGCAATGTGAAGTCATTACGATTATGTCATGTTCTGAAGCCCGATGAGAATGTACGCTTTTACTCTGCATTACTACGGCGTTATTTGATTATTTATTTGGAAGCATGTATACAGGACGCGTTTGCTTGTAAAGCGAGAAAGGTACTTTAACTGCATTTCCAAGCAGATGCAGTTATTTTCACTGTATTCACAAGAACAGGCGTGGCTGTGTGGAAGAACAACCGCTGGCCACGAAAATACTCGTATTGAATCCCCGCTCCACCCAGAATTTTTCATTGTTTATTTTATTTGCATCTTTTTTGATATTCTGGTCATGCAAAGAGGATAATTTTTCAGTAACGACGCCGACGCTAAAACCGACACTCTAATTTTTGCGAAGCGAGCTCCTTAACGATATCGCGTAATAATGTACGGTAAATCTACACTTGTATTTATTTCAAGACGCTTTTATCACAGCGAAAGCTTTTAGAAGATAACAACATGGGTCGCATGAAGAAAATCAACATAAAATTGGTGCTTACGTAGTCCCTTGCATTGCTTAATAAGTAACTTCTCGTATTCGTCCACGCTTTCAAGAGTCAAAAGTACTCCATGCAGCGTTCAAGATCCTACAAAGGAGTCATATTTGTAACAACTGAAGCAAAGAGTGCACAAGCACGCCACCGCAACCTATCTGCCTTAACAGCGGTACAAAAAATGCGGTGATGGCAGCATATACATCACTACTTGTTTTCCGGAAAAAAATTCACTTGTAACGTTTGTTAGTTTTTTCAACTGGCAAACTAATTTCCCCACAACATTCGTGCCCTCTCCTTGCACATTCACTTTTAGTTTTAAGTATACCTTTGTCGTGCATGCAACGTGTGTGTGACCATGTACTTCGCCAGCTCTGTTTATGCATTCAGGAGAAAGCGCCTTTTCCCAATCTCTGTTTTCTTCACTCACGCAATAAGCCGGCGGCGATGCTTTGTCGACAAGCTCTCGCTTGGCCTATATAGATCGAAGCTCTAACACGAATAATAGGCGTTCCTACAGCGAAAAGCAGAAGACACGCAAATCTTTTCCATGCAGTGTCTTCTCTAAAACGAGCCCACGTTTTCGTGTACAATGCTATTCTTTTTTTCCTTGTTTTTGTTGTTTTTGTTTTTTTTCAGCATACATCTCCAAAACAGCGTAGAAAGACGAGATTGAAATGCGGGATCGTTGTACGTTACTTCTCGCAACGTACTTTTCGTACATAATAGAAATTCTGTTGATCCAACGCGGCGGGGTGGGACAGTATACGATGTTCTGACTTGCAGTTGCAGGTGCTTTGCAGATGCAGGTGCAGTTGCGTTGTATTTGCAGGGGCAGTTGAGTGCAGAGCACGAAAAGGGAATCACGGCCAGAAATTTTCCACACTTCGTTCTACGCGTGCTATTTAAAAGCATGTGTGGGTACTTACTGCAGTTTCTGAAAAAAATTATTGTAACAAAAATGCGTGATATTCACCTGCTAATCAATGCAGAGAAACCGCTATATCGATTTACTTTACACCCGAATCAGGAACTATATATTCCGAATCAGGAATATATAGTCACATGGTTCTTTAGAATTTAGTCTCAGACGACGGGGCACGAAAGTCATCATGTTTTTTTAATCTATCTACCTATACATCGGAGTGTATTGTATTGGTGCAAACAATTACATCACGATATCACGCGATGGCGCCATAAATGGCGCCTTGTTACATTTATGTCAAGTGACTGTTGTTACGCCGACTACACATGCGCGTTCACTCCAATATCGCTTGACGTTTTTTTTTTCTCCCAGAGCTCACCTGATACGCCGACAGCAACGTCTCGCGAAATCTCAAAACTCTTTCATTCTTCACACAAGGCGTAATAGTTTTATTATAACGATAGACAAATATATTTTGATACCTTAGTAAATATATTCTATTCCGCGAGCTACTACAGTCAGCATGGAACCAATAACTCTTTGGCAACTCGTTTATGCCATCATCACCTTAATATAGTACTAAATGACGCTTGAATCTGTTATCTGCACGTGACTACGACTTCGAAAGCACCTTTTAAGTCAATCATAGCTATCAATATTTTCAGCTTCTAATACATACATACCAAGCGACCTTAGCTTTCACTCTAGGGATACCTCTATGTAACACACTCGTTCCTATACATTCTTTATAGCGAAACACCTGGGGCCTTAGCAAGGGCGTTCTCCGACTGCAATTTAATTTTGTAAGCTTTGTCATAAAGACATAACGCTGCATTGAACTAACGGTCATGGCTTCCCAACATATCCATTTAAAATTACTGGCACATGTGCAACTTCTTTGTATTACTATCGGCTGCCCTAACGTTCCCCTATTAAGGTAGCGCAAACGACATCGATATTCTTCCTTAAGCACCTGGCAAATTGAATTCCCGTGTGAGCTCGCTTCTATTCTCCCGATATTATGGTCATTTGGGGTAAAATCTTTATAGCAAAACACACGTTCATATATACACATAGCCTCCGTTAGTGCACACCGGTTTTCTCAAAAATGAGTTGAAGTAGTTAACTACCACACCGGTCTTCAACTTGAAAAAAGGAGAAGAACAGAAAATTATTGAATCCATCTGATGTGTCAGATTGAACTAAATGGAAACACAATTCAGCTGATCGGTCTGCCTGTCAAGGAAGGCCCTGGCGAAATGCCATCACCTATATACAGAAAGCGCTTCGACTTGCAAAAGGTTCTCTAAAGCATTTCATATTCAGTGATGGTTTCCTCACATGTAAACATTCTCTTCAGCAATTGCGACATTAATGTTACGGTGGTGGACGTTATATCCACGTTGAATTTGAGATTACTGAACTCATGCAGTATCACGCAAGTTAGCAGCTTGTCCGAAGCTATTCCAGGGAACTGCGAAAAAAAAATCTTATTCTTCTAATAGTTTTTCTGTCTCGATGGTGCCGTTTCTGCGTTTTTGGATGACAGATTGCTTTTAATTAATTTCATGCCTTTCAGTTGATAAATAGACGATTGGTTAGACAACATATTAAGCATCTGCAATTATAAAGACCACTGATAAGAGTATTAACCTCATAAGAAAAGATCGAGGGGGGCGGTAAGGTTGTCATCATAATTAACTAGTCTGGTAATATTATAAATCACACATGACAACAGAAGAACATCAACAAAGTGTAACGATAAGTCAGTAATGTCTCGATGAGTGAGAAAGGAAACTAAGAAAATCTGAGCATTACACAGTTTCACATGAGACACTGGTGAGATGACATAGGAGACTCCCCAAATTTAACAACGCCGTTTTTTCTTTCTAACAAAAGAAATGATTGCGTTAGCAAGCGCAACAAAAAGTTACACTGCACAAACTCCGAACATTTTTATTTCTCACGAAAAAAAGCATTTTGTAACACAAGCAGCATCTTCTCAATGCGATGACGAATGAAGAAGCAACTAAATGCACTGGTGACAGTTCACTCAATAGCAGCAACTCTTCAGTTACTACGACATTCAGATAGTCCATAGCTTACGTTAAAATTAACAACAGAATACAAAACTTTTTAATGACGTTCAAGACAAGATCATAGATTGAGGCTGCGGGACGTAGTTCACTCAACTGCGGGTCGTGGCGCCTTTCCTTCATAATTTTTTTAAGGAAGCGAATCAGGTGACTTTAATCCTTGTGTATTGTGAACATTATATCTAAATGCTGACAAGTCTGACTTGCTCCAAGATTTTTTAAATGACGTGAAGATATGCACACAGGTCCCAAGGGATAGGTGAACGCCTATCGACCCTTTGATAACCACAGCGATAGACTACCTAACAGTCGGCGCTTGCTGGCGCTAGTAATGTTGATGAAAAGCACCAATTGGTTGCGCGAATGCCTTCAATCATTCATTGGTGCATTATGACAACGGCTATGACCAAGACTACTCTCTAAATTGAATAGTGGTGGAATGGGATTGGTAGGCGTACGAGAATGCTGGTAACATACACTAATCACTATTTATCGTAGAAGCAGTGCAATCTAAAAAATATAAATGACAAACTTGTGCACTAATTTTGAATAAGATAGTTTCTAACACACGAGGCACAAATCATTAGTGGTAACATCTCCACGGTGCCTCGTGAAGTCCCCCAAGGCGATAGGTTGCAAGCAGCAGGGGCAGTCCCATTCACTAGCGACAGCTTCTTTTTTTCGAAAAATCTTTTTCAGCCTTCACTGATAAGTTTTCTCAGAAGAACTGTAATAATAGCTTTAGGGGTTTTACAACCCAAAACCACTATATGTTTATGAGGGATATCGCCGTAAAGGGCTCTGGAAATGACCAATTCGTGTTCATTATACCACATGTAAATGTGTTGAAGTAATATAGCTATAGGTCGTCAAAGGCGAGCATTTCTGTTGCAAGCCACATTTCCGGGAAATTATCAGAAAACGGTCCTTCGATTGATCGCGGCACAATATTCGACGTTTCACGTTTCACTTCACCAAGCACTTCTCGTGTTCTTGCCCCGTGGCTGTGGGAGTATGTAGAGAAGTCTACTTGGAGAGCAATAAGACGGTGCGATGTTACCGCTGCAAATCAAGACACAGTTCGGGATGTAACCTTATGCTCTTGTTGTACCCGTGGTTGTGGATGGCTTGCTTTTGTAACACGATCGTGTTTCGTCTTCAATGGTCTAAAATAATTAAAAACTGAGAGAACCTAAAGCGCAAAGAAAAGAAAGGCCGGTTAGTGCGAAGCGATACCGAGTTGGCTGCGCTGTAATCGGGAAACGGAAAAGGTGTATAAAGTGCAGCAGGGGCAGATGAAAAAGAAGGGCCGGCTCTGAAGGCATCACAAAGTCGTCATGACGATGTCACAACCAGACCAACGCTCGAGGACAATTTGTTGCACAATCACTTGGTGTCCGATGCTAGGGCTTATATAAAATTAAGAACACATTTGCAAGGAATCATTGGGTTAAGTAATTAATGGTCCCCTACTTTCCCGGAACATCTTGAAAATGCATGGGCATAGAATATGCATGCCTTGTACAATCGCTGAGCCACAATAGTGCAGTGATATGTTCGCTCTTCGAGTCACTTTGCCTTCCCTGCTTTTCTTCACATCACACTTTGTTTCATGCAAATCTCCTGCCAGTACGCAACGAGCTAAAAGTAATATATCTGGGCTGCTTAGAAGTCAAGTAGCGCCTATTTCACATGGACACGGATCTATTGAATATGCAAATGTGGTGTTCAGTGATGCGCGCTACGTGAAGTTTTAGGGGTGAAGCTCCTTATAGCGGCACCCGTTCTTCCCTTGTAGTCATAGTCGTAGTCGTAGTGTGTAACCAGTCTTACGTTTTGACCTGCAAGGTGGTGCCGGAGGGAGACTTCTCCTCTGCGTTGTTGAACAATAAAAAATTCGTAGCGTGCGCGTTAACTAAAAGCCGTATTCTCCTGTCTATCATTCACCATTAGCACCCATAAGCATGTACATTGAGCACTATCTGACAAGAAAGGGTTGCTACGTTATACTCGCTGGGCGTAACCTCCTTGGTTTTAGAAAGGTTTAGCGAGCGTAGAGCCGCAGTGCCATGAATACAGTGAAGTAGTATATGCCATGAACTCAAAGTAGATAAAGGTGGGAAGTAGGTACGAAGCGCGAGGCGTAAGAAAGTAAAAGCGAATTCTCCTGTCTCTCATTCCCCATTAGCAGCCATTGGCATGTACATTGAGCACTATCTGACAGGAAAAGGTTGCTGCATTGTACTCGCTGGGCGTAACCTCCTTGGTTTTAGAAAGGTTTAGCGAGCGTTGGGCCACACTGCCATGAATACAGTAAACTAGTATTTACCAAGAACTCGAGGTGGTTAAAGGTGGGAAGTAGACCCGAAGCGCGAGCCATAAGAAAGTGTGCGTGTGCCACCTCTTGTTTAGTCCTTGTAATGTCCGCTGGATGGCGGTGCTTCCATATGGGGAATACATGATGAAAAGATGTGAGATGGTGGTACTTGGAGTGTTGAATAAATGGACGAACGGACACACAGACAGATGCATGGATGGACGCATGAACGGACGTAGGGACGAATGCATGGACGAACGCAGGGACAGATGCACGAACAGACGCACGCACGGATGGGCGGATGGATGCATGGATGGTCACAGAGACGGATGCATGGACGGACGGAAGCAAGAACGAATGAACGGACGAATGCTTCGCCCCACTCTCCATCATTCACTCCGTGGATATGCTGCCAATTTTTTTTCAGTCATATTTCTCCCTCTCTCACTGCAAATAAAAACAGGCAACACACGGAAGCAGATATCGAGCGAAGAGAAAATAAAATTCCCGAACTTCTGTTTCTGTGCGAGTGTGTTGATTGATTGATATGTGGGTTTTTACGACACAAAACCACGATATCATTATGAGAGACTCCGTAGTGGAGGGCTCCGGAAATTTAGATCACCTGGCGTTTTTTAACAAGCACCCAAATTTAAGCACACAGGCCTACAGTATTTGTGCCTCCAAGAAATGCTGTAGCCCCGTATGCTCAGATTTGAGTGCACGTTAAAAACGCGCGCGTGCGTGTGTGTGTGTGTGCGTGTGTGTGCGTGTGTGTGTGTGTGTGAGAGAGAGAGAGGAACAGAGGAAGCAGATAAAGGTCAGGGAAGTTAACAAAGGACGTCTGTGGGTTATTTACTGCTGTTGGGAAGGAAGAATGAACTATGAAAAAATGAAGGCGGATAGGGTCCGTGAAGGCGACACAATGGCAGTATGCCGTAAACGACATCGTATGAATTTGTATGAATTTGAACGGATTGTATGAAATTGTATAAATTTGTAATTAAAGGCCATGAAAACAAAGGAACGTAAGGGACATTACATGAAATTGGAAGGCAGCTTCGGAGCTTTGATGAAATCACGCAGTAATATACAGCGTAGAACTCATCGCAATGGGTCGCTTAAAAGTGGCCAATGAAGCCAGAAATGCTTTTCCCACATTGAACTGAAGGAAACGGCGCGAATAGTCAGCATTATGGAGTGGAAAGAATGAACATGCAAAGTAAATTGAATGGAAATAAATTTCCGGAAAATAACTGTGCAACATACAGATGTAGCTCAAAAAAGAATTGACGAACGCTAAACTTTGTGTTCGTATCTAGTCCGCATTATACGCTTCATTACCTGCCATTTATTTTTACTTTTTATGAATTAATACCTATATTTCCTTGTTCAAAACATCATTGGAAGCACGAAAGGCTCACATTCAAGGTACATTGAAATGCGAATGATTCTAAGAATATACTATTTTATCTTAATAAACCATCGTGTTTTGGCATCTCAGTATGAAGAAAAGCATTTAACTTATTGCTTTTAGCTGGAGAAGAACAACGAGTAGCCATTACGTCCGCAAATTTAAGAACAGGTCTCTCGGCCTTTTACAAACAAATGAGATATAAATCGCGCTTGTGTACGTGGGTTTCATGGAACAGCTAAAAGCACCAACGGTCACGATCATGCCTTCCACACCATCTTTTATTTTATTTGCATGATGTACCACTGTTCTCAGCATAACATTGTGAACAGTGAACGCGAAATTCCATTGCTTCTTCGCAAACAGCCGATGCAAAGGGACGGAAGATCGCGAGCTGTTTATAGAATGGGACAAAAGGGACGTCCTCCACTATGCAACTCTCCCACTACAAGCGGGATGTGGTACCCCTTTGTGGAGCAGGTGCAATGAGAAACCATGCACTTAGGACATGTGGTCCTTCTGTGTTAGCATAATGAAATTTACAGGACCATTCCATTCATCCAGCAAACGCCGGCTCCCGCCAGCTTATTTAACGTCGATACATAGAAATGGCTTTCATTCCAGAGTCTTTAAATTCTTCAAGCCGGAGGAATCTTGCGGCAGCTTATTCGATGAAAGAAGTGCATTTAATCAGATGCTCTGCAGCTGAATTTACAACAAAAGGAAGGGGAGGAAGAAAGAGTCTTTAAATTCTTCAAGGCGGAGGAGACATGAGACAGCTCATTCGATCAAATGAGTGCATTTAATCAGGCGCGCCGCAGCTGAATTTACAACAAAGGAAGGGAAGGAAGAAAGAAAGAGAAAATTAAAGAAGGAAATACAGGAAGAAAGAAAGAAAGGAAGAATGAAAGAGAAAAGAAAAGAAAGAAATTAAGGGAATAACAGAGTACATAGGATATTATCTTGTGAGTGTTTATAATTCTTAGCGATAAACTTATTGGAGGAATGGAAACAAAAATCATTTAGCCGTTTCTAAATTGCAGTGCAGGGCAAGGACCGCGTATATTGGGCGATATTTTTGACTAGTTACGTCCACCTTTATTTCCACAGCTCTACCACCCAGACCGAATGGAGCATGGGATAACAAAAATATGTCGCTTCTGTGTGATCTTGCCGAAGTAACAACAATTTTTACAGCCTCTTTCTAAAGCGAACAAAGAAAGAGAAAAGTCAAGAATAGCGAAGTATTGGACCTGAGCAATGAACCCTCGTATGAGCGATGAAATGCGGGAGGACTTCTTCCGTAACGTTGTTACGAATAAAGTACGTGGTGAGACTCTCTTCTTCCGTATTCACAACGCAATGTCGCGTTGGGCAACGCCCTTTTCTTGCTGTAAACTTTGACACGTGGCGGTGAGGTTATGGTTACGTAAAGTGACATACTAGCTTTCCGCAAAACGGTTTACAGAACCAGTCGGTTGAATCTGCTTTGACCCAAGGCTACGTGGCAGCTGGTGAACGTGGACGTTTAAGAACCCCAGGTGGTCAAAATTTACGGAGCCCTCCACTATAGCGTGTTTAACAATAATATGGTGGTTTTGGGACGTTAAACCCTTCATATAAATCAAAGCTGGTGAATGTAGGTAGTGTTGTAGAATGAAAGTCTGTGGGATTTTAAGTGCCAAAACAGCATTATTCTTCTGAGTCATTCAGTATATTACGTTTTTTTTTATTTCACCTCTACAGAAATTCGGCCACCAGAACCTTGAGTCAGATTCGCATTATTGATATTACACAGCGTGGAACGTAACGCTAAGCTATGACATTGTTCACTGCTGTATGCGCATGTTTCTTTAATAAGGTCAAACAGTTCCACACTTTATGATGTGCGTGCGTTAAATATATACTTATAGCAAATATGTGGCAGCTCATATTGTAAGTCAGAGTAGCGGCCGTGTTTGTCCTATGCAATCTAAATTTCTCTTTATCATGCACTTTTATTCGCCTGTGCCTGACGTAGCATCAGCCCTAATTATCTCTCTCAAAATAGCTTAAGGCTGGTATAGTTGGTAGATACTCTGTCGACGAGACATGTCATGCGAGACCGGACACATGAAATAATTCAGGACTCCACAAACATCGAGTAATCTGCGCTTGCAGCGTATTCAATTCTGTTTGGTTTTGTCGTTTCGAAATGTATGTGACAACGCCTTTGCCGTTTTGAGTGGTCGTCGTATAGGTCTGGGACACCCGCGAGGTTATTTCCCGTCCTCTGACTTTATTGTAATTGAATTATCTGCCATATTTGGCAAAAGCGAAGCACATATACAGCTGATGGATCGAAGCCCCACGCAACCGAAACACGGGACCAGCGTCAGGCCCTTTGCTTTTGGTTCTGTGTGGTGGACGCTATAGGAAACGTGGCTCGAATGACAATGTCGGAATTAGATGACTGGACATCATTCACTTCCTTCGGTGCGCTGGTACTTGTTTTTGCATCACATTTTTATATATGATTAATAACTGCTCTGTTGAACATTAGGCCTAATGGTATAGCCGTGTGACCCGCAGGTCACGGGATCGAATTCCAGCTGCGTCGGCCGCATTTTCTATGGAGGTGAAAATACTGTAGGCCCGTGTGCTCAGATTTGGATGCCCGTTAAGGAAGCCCAGGTGGTAGAAATTCCTGATGTCTTCTACTATGGCGTCTCTTATAATAACATAAAGGTTTTGGGACTTGAAACTCCACATATTATTATTAGTAGTATAGCTGTGTGTTTTAATGGTTAGTAACAACTGCTCGCAAGTGACTTCAACCTTCCCCGGTGCTGAAATATCGTGACCTAAGTAGCTGTTTATTTCGAATACTGCTTTCACAATGGAAATACACGTATATTGCACACAAAACGAAATGATCAAGAATGAACTACCTCATCCATGTGAGCACAACCATTACAGATACGTTTGCTAGCAGTTCATTTCTTTTTGACTTGTTTATTATATACATATATATATATATATATATATATATATATATATATATATATATATATATATATATATATATATATATATATATACATATATATATACATATATATGCGTTTTTTTACAGCTTTGACTAGAGTCTGGCCGTCGTCAGGAACGAGGGTGCATGCTCTTCGCGCTCACATTTATAATATTTTGCGCGAAAGAATGAGAAGGAAAGAATGGAAGAGACAGAAAGAAATATGAAAAGTACCAGGTGTCATTGCACTATGCAGGAGGCGTCGTGAGTGCTTACCTTAGCCGCTCCTTTACCTTAGCCGGCCACTGTCTACACTAAAGGGACCGCCCCTCTAATACACTGAACGCAATGCTTCTAAGAAAATAAACATTGACGACGCCACTCGCATAGCGCATTGACCCCAGAAACCTTTTCATTTTTATAGACTTTCCTTCTTTCTTTTTTTTTCTGTCTTTGCCATTTTTTCCTTCTCATGTTTTTCGCAAATTCTTATGAATGTGAGCACGAACAGCCTCTACCCTCATTGCTGACGAAGGCCAGACTGGCCGAAACTCGAAATGAATGCTTCTGTTGTTATTGTTCTCATAGAGAATGAAGTTTGCTATTTGCAGCGCTACGGCGACTTCCCAATATGTCTTCCAATATATATATATATATATATATATATATATATATATATATATATATATATATATATATATATATTGTGAGCATTATTTATGCGTCCAATCTTTTCATCTAAACATAATCATCATCACCAGTCAAGTTTAGGTTGTGGGGCACATACTCGAGTCAATAAAAGAGAGTCGAGTGTTCTCGACGCCATCTTACAAGTGGTGGAGAGTGCTGCCCAGTTCCTGCGTCCTCTCGCGTTCTCGGACACCCCAGCGTCTTTTAGAACACATCCCTGGAGCTCCGTTCAGGCCGCCGCTTAAACGACCTGGGTCCGGTAATGTCGCAAGCCGCCCAGTCCAGCGTGCCAGCTTCGCCACCGCTCCCACCGCCAAGAAACCCTTCTCACCTGGTCACCAGCCCTCAAAAGGATCCTCCGCTGTTCGCAGGGCTTCCGGGTGAAGACGTTGAAGACTGGCTAGAGGAGTATGACCGCGTGAGTGTTATCAACAACTGGGATGAGCCTGCGAAACTCACCCACGTTGCATTCTACTTGAGCGGCGTCGCAAAAACGTGGTTTTTCAACCATGTCACACATTTTCTGACATGGCCCGCCTTTACACGTCAGCTCCGCCAGATTTTCGCCAACCCGTCAGTGCGCTCGGATATCGCCAAAAAGAGGATTGGTGCACGTGTTCAACGCCCTGGCGAGTCTTACACTTCTTATATCGAAGATGTTCTCGCCCTTTGCCGCCGCATCGACAACGATATGGCGGAAAACGATCGTGTGCGCCACCTGCTAAAAGGAATTGCGACTGTCGCTTTTAATGCGCTTGTGGTGCAAAATCCCCAAACCGTAGCCGATGTTGTCGCTGCTTGTCAGCGCCTTGAGGAGCTTCAGACCACTCGGGTACAAACTGATATGTCTGATCTGACCTCAAGTCATGATACAACAGAGCTGCGTGCACTGATCCGCTCTATCATCCGCGAGGAACTTCATGCACAGGCTTCACCTCGCCACCTCGATATCCGAATGACGCCACCCGCAACTAGTTTACGTGACGTCGTGAGGGAGGAACTGGCCTTGATGACTAGTACACCAGCTCCGAGTTCACATCCCATGCCCAGTTATGCTCACGTTGCTGCAACGACACCTACGCCCCACCAGAGCCTGGCCTCGATGACTGTCACACCTGTCCCGAGCTCATATCCTGTGGCCATGCCAACGTATGCTCAGGTTGCTGCTAGGACGCCTGCACCCCAGCAAAGCCCAATGCAGCTACCAGCACCCGAAGTGCATGGTTCGCTCAACTCACTCGCACCGCGACCATCTTCCCAGCCTTACAACGCCTGGCGCAGTTCGCGGCCGACTTGCTTCTATTGCGGCATCCGTGGTCATATTTCAAGGTTTTGCCGACGCCGTCAGCAAGACGAACGACGAAGCTACGATAACCTTGAACGGCACGACTTCTACGCGACTGGACCACCCTATCGTCGGCTGTATCCGAACAGCACACGTCGGTCGCCGTCTCCGCAGAACTTTGACCCAGTTGGCAGTTCCCGGTTCTCACGTCGTCGCTCACCTTCACCGATGCGGCGTTCTTCTTCTCCTCTCCGACCTTCTACTTCAATTCCCGACCGCCAACTGGAAAACTGAACAGTGCAGCTTCGGGAGGGAAAGCTGCATCTTTCGAACTGCGTCAAACTCCTCCGGACCGCCCATCGAATGTTTTATTGGTGTATGTTGAAGGTATACAGACAGAGGCACTGGTGGACACAGGCGCATCACTTTCCGTAATTCGTGCAGACTTTTGTGTCCGCTTGAAAAAAGTTAGGACGCCCTACGATGGTCCTCCCCTTCGTTGCGTGGATGGAGTCCCTATTCAGCCTTCAAGTGTTTGCACAGTCCGCGTTTTAATAGATGGCATCCTTCACCACATTCAGTTTCTTGTACTTCCTTTGTGCACTCACACAGTAATTTTAGGATGGGACTTCCTTTCTTCGGCATCAGCTTTCATATCGTGTCGTCAGTGAGTCATTCGAATGTCAGCTACTGAGAGTTCATCGGATGTCGATCCATACAGCTTCCGTTTCATTGCTGCCACTGATTGTTTCATTTCGCCAGGAGATGAACAACTTTTAACGATCGCTTCAGATACTATAGTTAATGGGGACGTGTTCATAGCTCCATCAGTTCGCTCCAAACCTGCGGGGCTTACCATAGCACCCGGCCTTGTGCGGTTTAGCGACGGTAAAGCATTGGTCACCGCCTTGAATCCAACTTCTTCGCCAGTGATGCTGCCCCAGGGCACTGCTGTGAGCTGCTTCGCTGAAAGTGAGCCTTTTTCACTGGTTCCTCTTCACGCAGAATCACCGCCTTTGTCTGCTACTACTGATATCAAGGCTACCACTGTTACCTTAAATGACACTATAAGTCCACACCTCACTGCCGAGCAAAAGAGAGACCTCTTAGACCTTCTCCAAAAGCACAACCTTTCGTTTGATGTCCATTGCAAAGTTCTGGGCCGCACCTCCGTTGCAGAGCACAGCATAGAAACCGAAGGCAGCTCCATTGTACGCCGCCGCCCATACCGTCTCTCTTCGGCAGAACGGCAAATCATTGAGGAAAACGTCGCCGACATGCTCAAACGGGATATTATTCGACCTTCATCCAGCTCCTGGTCGTCTCCTGTGGTGTTGGTCCGGAAAAAGGATGGCTCTGTCCGCTTTTGTGTTGATTACAGAGCGCTCAATAAGATCACGAAAAAAGACGTATATCCGTTGCCACGCATAGATGATGCCCTGGATTCTCTACAAGGCGCAGAATATTTCTGCAGCCTCGACCTCCGATGCGGGTATTGGCAAATACCTATGCGCGAAGCAGACAAGGAGAAAACAGCGTTTGCGACGCCTGATGGGCTTTACCAATTTAACGTCATGCCCTTTGGCTTATGCAACGCTCCAGCAACATTTGAGCGCATGATAGATACTGTCTTACGTGGTCCTAAATGGAAAACCTGTTTATGTTATTTAGACGACATCGTCATTTATTCTTCTAATTTTTCTCAGCACCTTAAGCGTTTGGACAAAGTTCTAACGTGCATTTCGAACGCTGGCCTACAGCTCAATACAAAAAAGTGCCACTTCGCCAGCACAAGCATCAAAGTATTGGGTCACCTTGCCAGCAAAGACGGCGTTCGACCCGACCCCGACAAGGTTGCTGCCGTAATTAGTTTTCCACGTCCACGCAATCAAAAACGATTGCGAAGTTTCGTGGGCCTGGCGTCTTACTTCCGCCGCTTCATCCGTCACTTTGCTGCCATTGCGGGGCCGTTACACAAGCTTCTGACGTCAGGGACGGATTTCACGTGGACTGACGAGTGCGAGTGTGCTTTCCAAGCCCTTAAGCGTGCTTTGACATGAGACCCCGTCCTCCGTCACTTCGATGAGAGTGCACCTGCAGAGCAGAACTACTCGATAACAGAGCAGGAATGTCTCGCTGTCGTTTGGGCCCTCCAGAAATTTCGACCTTATCTGTATGGACGCCATTTTATTGTGGTTACCGACCACCATGCCCTATGCTGGTTGTCCTCGCTGAAGAATTTGTCTGGGCGCCTCGGTCGCTGGATACTGCGTTTGCAAGAGTACACTTTTGACGTTGTGTACAGGTCCGGCAAACAGCATCAGGATGCTGACGCTCGCTCTCGCTGCCCTCTGCCACTTTCATCTCCAACCACGCATCCTGAATGCCCCTCAGGTGATCAAGCGGCTTCCTCTTCACTCACGTTATCACCCCTGGCAGTTGCTGGGTCGCTACCTTTAAACAACAGCGCCCAGTTTGCCGCGTACCAACGTGACGACGCCTACTGTAGCCGCATCATCGGATACTTGAATGGCTCGCCTTCTCCACCTAATGCCAGACTACGTCGTCAGCTACGGCTGTTCAAGCTAGAGAACAATGTCCTGCAGCACTATACTTACAATGCGGATGGGCATCGGTGGGTGCCAGTACTTCCCCGTTCGCTGCGAAAACAAGTTCTCGAAGCATTGCACGACGACCCGTCAGCTGGACACTTGGGATTTTAAAAGACTTCAACCGCGTTAGGAGCCGTTTCTTCTGGCCTGGTCTTTCTATCTTTGTGGCTAATTATGTCGCTTCTTGCGCACTTTGTCAACGCCGGAAATGACCAACTTCAGCTCCTGCTGGCTTATTACAACCAATTCCATGTCCCGACACACCTTTTGCCGTTGTCGGAATAGACCTCGTCGGGCCACTTCCCGTAACGCCAGCGGGCCACCGCTGGATCGTCACAGCCGTCGACCACCTCACACGATACGCGGAGACCGCTCCTCTACGCACCAGCTCCGCCTCAAACGTTGCCGCCTTCTTTTTAGAAGCCATTGTGTTGCGTCATGGTGCACCTCGCACGTTGTTGAGTGACCGGGGCAAGGCCTTCATATCGACAATTCTGGACGAAATTCTAAAAACTTGTGGCACACTTCATAAGACCACATCCGCTTACCACCCGCAGACAAATGGGCTGACAGAGCGATTCCACCGGACTCTAATCGACATGATATCCATGTACATCGGACCGAACCACGATAATTGGGACAAAATCTTGCCATTCGTAACATTTGCACACAACACCGCTGTTCAACGAACCACCGGGTATTCACCTTTCTTCCTCGTCTATGGTCGTGCGCCGACATTGACCATTGACGCCTCTTTCTTCAATGTAATGACAAAAACGTCGACGACTACGCCAGAACATTTCGTCTCCAGGCTTGCTGAGGCACGGCAACGTGATCAACTCAACACGGAGGCCAGTCATCAAGACCGCAAGCAACGCTATGACAGCTTTCGTCGAGACGTCACCTTCCGTCCTGGAGATGAAGTACTACTTTGGACGCCTGTTCGCACACCCGGATTGTGTGAAAAGTTTCAGTCTCTCTTTCTAGGACCTTACGTTGTTTGTGAACGAACATCTCCGGTCAATTACCTTGTCACTCCCGTCGAGGGTTCCTCGGACCATCGTTACCGTGCCTCCGAGATAGTCCACGTTTCACGTCTTAAACCCTTTGTGCGCCGTACCTTTCCCGCCTAAGTCTCGGCCGGGCCGGCCGCTCAAGTGCGCGGGGAAAATAAGTGTGAGCATTATTTATGCGTCCAATCTTTTCATCTAAACATAATCATCATCACCAGTCAAGTTTAGGTTGTGGGGCACATACTCGAGTCAATAAAAGAAAGTCTTGAGTGTTCTCGACGCCATCTTACAATATATATATATATATATATATATATATATATATATATATATATATATATATATATATTGCCGCATGTTGTTAGGCACCTGCCGAAGTCCTGCGCCGCTTCCTGCTGCTTTGAATTCTGCCACACCAACGGACAAGCCAAACGCGCCAAGCTATAAATGCACCTTGCAACGCTGGCTGCACGTGTCACCACATCACGCGCTGGACAAGGAACGCTGACGGTTTTTCGAGGAGCAGCTCGAGGCGAGACGCAAGAGAAGTTGACGAGGTTTTTGACCAGTGAGCTCACAACCATTGTGTATTTAGTTGACGGGCACAAGTTGGCCATTAATAAATAGCTGTTTTAGCTTCCGGCACTGCATTTGTTCGTTACAAACTGGTGGAGGTGCGGGGTATGATTCCAAGCCCATCTCAGCATAGGGAACATAGCCCAGAACCCCGAAGGTTGGAGGCAGCGCTGTTGACTCCCGTACACCAACGAACGAGTCGTCACCTACGAGGTGAGCAGCCCGAGTTTGGTGCCCTCTTCGATTCTGCGAGACCAGCGGAGGACGTAAGTTCCGGAGCCCCTGCAATGGCCACCCAAGCGACTTCATTTCCATCGCATATCGTCATGGACCCGCCCCGTATACCAGAGGTATTTCACGGTGATATTTTCGAGGATTCCGAGGACTGGCTCGACGGTTTCGAACGCGTTGCCAGACTGAACGGTTGAAACGAAGACCGGAAACTTCGCTACGTCTACGTGGCACTGCAAGATTCTGCACGTACGTGGTTCGAAAACCACGAAGCGTCCTTATTATCGTGGGACGACTTTCGAAGAGAGTTTCTTGCTACGTACCCAAACACGGACCGTAAAGAAAAGGCAGAGGCCGCTCTTCAGACGCGAAACCAGCGGAACAACGAGAGCGTCGCCATGTACATTGAAGACTTGTCTCGACTGTTCCGCGGGGCCGACCAGAACATGGCTGAGGAAAATAAGTTGCGGCACCTGATGCGTGGAGTGAAGGAGGAGCTTTTTGCAGGCCTGGTGCGTAATCCAGCGCGCTCTCTTGCTGAGTTCAGATCAGAGGCGACCATGATAGAAAAGACCCTCCAGCAGCGCGCGCGCCAATACAACAGGGACGTAAGTCTCTCATCTGTTAGCGCGGCGTCGACAACCCTCACGAGTAACATTGATCTCTTGCGTGAAATGGTGAGGGCTGTCGTAAGAGAAGAACTGCAGAAAATACACATGACTCAAGCTCATCCAGCGATGTCCTCACTTGCCGACGTTGTGCGCGAAGAAGTGCGGCAAGCGGTTCTACATCCACAACCTCAGGTACTACAGCGCGCACAACCGGAGCCTCCGCCTCAGTTGTCATACGCGCAAGCTGTACGACAGGACCTCGGACGCATGAATCAGACGGCTGCGACTGGTGTGATACCTCCAACGTTTTCTCCGAGTACGCCGCTACCAACACCGGAAGCAAGACCACGTAAGAGCGATGTATGGCGCACTGTAGACCGGCGGCCCCTTTGCTACCACTGCGGAGAAGCAGGTCACCTTTACCGGGCGTGCCAGTATCGTCGAGCGGGACTGCGTGGTTTTCCAGTCAATGCACCATGCCCACGGAATGGTGAACGGCCCTACGAAATCGAACAATACTTGTCTTCACGCTATTCACCTCAAGACACGCAACAAAGGGAGTCGCGTTCGACAGCACCGATGCGCTAACGGTCGCCGAGTCCTCGTCCGTCATCAAATCTCCGAAGATCACGTTCACCTAGCCCGCGGCGAGAAAACTAGAGCCAGCGACCTCTGGAGGTGAGGCCGCTGATATACTGACAACTGAAGACCCTCCATTGTTAGACCGACAGGACGGTGGCAGTTACGCAACGACAGTCAAGTGCAGTAGTAGCGACGTTACCTCCGAGATATTAGTCACGATCGACGACGTCGAGGCCGTTGCGCTAATAGACACTGGTGCAGACTATTCCGTTGTCAGTAACGCTCTCGTAAAGAAGCTTAAGAAGGTGATGACTGAGTGGGCCGGACCTCAGATACGTACCGCTAAAGGGCACTTAGTTAGTCCCGTGGGGTTATGCACCGCAAGGATAGGAATAAGAGGATTTGTGTATGTCGGCAGCTTTATTGTGCTTCCTGAGTGCTCCCGGGCACTGATTTTAGGCATGGACTTTTTGCAAACAAACAATGCAGTCATTGACTTGCAAGAGTCCCAGGTTTCGTTTTCTACGGAGAATGCCATCGCCTTCTGTCATGCGGAGAAACCGACCGTTCTACCTCTCCGCATTGTGGACGAAGATGTAACCGTGCCGCCACGTTCCTGTGTGACCGTTCTTGTGAGGAGTGAAGTTCTTCGTGACTGTGAATGATTAGCTGACGGAAACATCGGACTGCTACTAGAAAAAGGACTATGCGTGGCAAGAGGCCTGGTGAGCCTTCGTGATGGATGTGCGTATGTCCTATTAACTAACTTTCGAAATGAGCTGCAGCATGTTGCGAAGGGAACATCCGTAGCATCGCTGCATGAGTACGTGCAAGTCTCAGATGTTTGCACTCTTGATAAAGCTTCAGAGACGGTAGATAACGTACTCCAGTCAGTAGACATTGACAAAGAGCTCTCGTCATCTCAGAAGCAACAGATTGCTCACCTCATCAGAGAGTTCGCCGAATGCTTCTCCACCTCGTCGAAAGTCGGACGTACTCCCGTCGCAAAGCACCGTATCGTGGTCGAAGAACACGTGAGACCTGTGCATCAGCGCCCATACCGAGTAGCGCCAAAAGAAAGGGAAGCCATCAAGAACCAACTGCAGGAAATGCTGAACGATGATGTAATCCAGCCATCCAACAGTCCGTGGGCATCACCGGTAGTGCTAGTCAAAAAGAAGGACAACACTCTGCGGTTCTGCGTTGACTACAGAAAGCTGAACCAAGTCACAAAGCGTGATGTTTACCCACTTCCACGGATCGATGATGCCTTCGATAAGTTACGCAATGCTCACTTCTTTTCCTCATTGGACTTAAAAAGTGGATATTGGCAGATCGAGGTTGACGAACGAGCTCGCGAGAAGACGGTGTTTGTGACCCCAGACGGACTATACGAGTTCAAAGTGCTCCCTTTCGGTTTGTGCTCTGCTCCCGCTACCTTCCAGAGGATGATGGACACTGTGCTCTCCGGACTCAAGTGGCAATCGTGTCTCGTCTACCTCGACGTTGTAGTGTTTTTTTCTTCTTCCTTCGAGCAGCACATCCACCGACTGAGAATGGTACTGGATGCCATTCGCGTGGCAGCACCGACCATCAAACCGCAAAAGTGTCACTTTGGATTTCGTCAGCTTCGGTTCCTCGGGCACATAGTTAGTGCGGAAAGCGTCCGCCCAGACCCGGAAAAGATTGCAGCAGTTAAAAATTTTCCGAAACTGCAAGACAAAAAGGCCGTCAGACGATTCCTGGGACTATGTGCCTACTACAGACGCTTTGTTGAAAACTTTGCTAAGGTCGCTGAGCCTTTGACACGGCTAACGAAAGAAAGTGTACCATTGTCTTGGCGGGAGGAACAAGAAGCGGCTTTCTCAGAGTTGCGACGCCGTTTGCAGTCTCTTTTAACACTTGCCCATTTTGACGAAGAGGCCGATACAGACATACATACCGACGCGAGTAACGTTGGCCTTGGTGCCATCCTCGTTCAGTGGCAGAATGGAGAAGAAAAGGCCATTGCTTACGGGAGCCGCACTCGATCAAATGCTGAGTCTAATTACTCAGCGACAGAAAAAGAGTGTCTCGCAGTTATATGGGCCATCAGCAAGTTTCGCCCATACCTCTACGGCAGACTGTTTCGAGCAATCAGTGATCATCATTCATTGTGTTGGCTGGCAAACATCAAGGACCCTTCAGGAAGACTTGCTAGATCGAGCCTGCGTGTGCAGGAACACGACATCACTGTGGTCTACCGGTCTCAAGCACAATGACGCGGATTGCCTGTCTCGCGCACCTGTTGAGTCTCCATCATCTGACCAAGAACAAGACATCCCATTTCTTGGAGTTCTGAATGTGTCGCAGATGGCTCGTCTTCAGCGAGAGGACCCGGAACTACGCCCGTTTATCCAATACTTGGAGGGTCACCAAATTGCTGTACCACGAGTTTTCATCCGTGGTTTGACATCCTATGTCCTCCGGAACGACGTCCTATACAAGCGCAACTTCGTAAACACCGGTGAGACGTTTCTGCTTTTTGTACCATCATCACTGCGAGCAGAAATCTTAGAAGCGTGTCATGATGACCCATCGGCTGGCCATATGGGTAGTTGTCGCACTTTGGCCAGAATTCACCGGAACTATTATTGGCCGAAATTAAGAGATTCGGTGCACCATTACGTTAAGTCATTCCGCGATTGCCAGAGACGTAAAATACCACCATCGAAACCAGCGGGTCTGTTGCAACCAATAGAGCCACCAAAAGGGCCATTTCAGCAAGTGGGAATGGATTTGCCTGGTCCATTTCCTCTCTCTTCATCGGGAAAGCGCTGGATTGTTTTAGCAACAGACTACATGACTCGATATGCTGAGACATCATCTCTCGCGAAAGGCACAGCGAACGAAGTAGCCCAGTTTTTCGTCACTCAGATTGTACTACGACATGGCGCACCACAGGTTGTCATTACAGACAAAGGAACAGCATTTACTGCCCGTTTGATGCTGTCTGTTATGAAGCTCGCCCACACCGATCATAGAAAGACTACAGCATATCATCCGCAAACAAACGGATTAACCGAAAGGCTCAACAGAACTCTCGCCGACATGATCTCGATGTATGTGGACGTTGAGCACCAGACATGGGACAGTATTTTGTCTTATGCAACATTTGCGTATAATACCGCAGTACAAGAAACGTCACACTTCACGCCATTTCAACTTGTTTATGGTCGGACGGTCACAACGACCTAAGACGCGATGTTACCTGTCAACGATTCGAATGAGAGTGACCCACACATCAGCGACTACATAGAAAGGGCAGAAGAGGCACGGCAATTGGCAAGACATCGTATCATTTTTCAACAAGGCTCCGATGAAAGTCGCTATAATCTGAAGCGGACAGACGTACAGTACAACCCCGGAGACAAAGTGTGGGTGTGGATGCCTATACGCGCACCTGGCCTATCGGAAAAACTGATGCGGCGCTATTTCGGCCCTTACAAAGTACTTCGCCAGTGAGGCACGCTAAACTACGAAGTAATTCCTGAATGGCAAGTGTGCTCAACCCGACGCAGGAATCACCCGGAAGTCGTACATGTAGTACGAATGAAACCGTACTACGAAAGGCACTGAACGAGACAACTGATAAATGTGCTCAAACATCAGATAAATACTGCTTTACAAAACTGTTCGACGTCAGCGTACGCATCGGGACGATGCGTTTCAGGAGGGGGAGGGGCCGCATGTTGTTTGGCACCTACCGAAATCTTGCCCCGCTTCCTGCTGCTTTGAATTCTGCCACACCAACGGACAAGCCAAACGCGCCAAGCTATAAACGCGCCATGCAACGCTGGCTGCACGTGTCACCACATCACGCGCTGGACAAGGAACGCTGGCGGTTTTTCGAGGAGCAGCTCGAAGCGAGACGCAAGAGAAGTTGACGAGGTTTTTGACCAGTGAGCTCACAACCTTTGTGTATTTAGTTGACGGGCACAAGTTGGCCAATAATAAATAGCTGTTTTAGCTTCCGGCACTGCATTTGTTCGTTACAATATATATATATATATATATATATATATATATATATATATATATATATATATATATATATATATATATATATATATATATATATATATATATATATATATATATATATATATATATATATATATATATATATATATATATATATATATATATATATATATATATATATATATATATATATTTATATATATATATATATATATATATATATATATATATGGTGGGAGTACTATTTCAATGGGCCTGTTAGTCTTCGTGAAGGTATGGGATATGGCACAACGGGAGCGCTGTCAACAAGGATAAATATATTCATTTCCCAACAGTTTCGGGAGGGGTCCTCTCTTCATCAGGGGATGAGTTATAGTGACATGAACTTCGAAACTTCGTTGCTGGCGCGTCCCTCTCGCCTTGAAAGATATAAATAAATAAATAAATAAATAAATATATATATATATATATATATATATATATATATATATATATATATATCTATATATGAAAGTAGATGCGCTTTCCCATAACAACTGTTTATTGTGTCGACGTTTCGACGGGAACCCCGTCGAAACGTCGGCACCATAAACAGTTGTTATGTGAAAGCGCATCTACATTCACATTTATAACCTTGCAGCAACCGAAGTTATTCTTCTGCATATGAGCCTTATATATATATATATATATATATATATATATATATATATATATATATATATATATATACTTTTTCAGGGTGACTAACGCCTCTTGAAAACTCTCTTTTGATTCTTAGCGAAGTTGTTTCAGCTTCCTTGAGCGATTCGACTCCAATTATCACATCGTTGACGTGGATGTCTCTCATCAGCTGTTTTTTTCTCTAGAAATAGATTTTCCATGTCACTGAGGTGGTGTTGTACTGTTGCTTAAGGCAAGAACGTGCTCGGAGCAGTGACGTTACTCTCCAGTTTGTTCAAGTTACAACCTTTGCGTCGCTACCACTTGGAATTCTGTGCCACCAAAAAAAAAAAACGCAGTGCGTCTATGTTTGCCTCAAGCATTGAAATCTCTAAGAATGCATTCTCAATATCAGCTTTCATTGCAAGAAATGGTGCCAGAAGTTCATCAGTGTGTGCACGAGATCACAATTGAGATTAGGCTCAGTTTCGAGACTCATTTAACGACAGCCCCTTTGTGGCTGATGATTACGCATCACATACTGTTCTTATCGTTGTTGTTTTACAATATTCCCTGATGGCGGCTTGATGAGGCAAGTATAGCTGTGTGTCATGGGTTCATCACTTTGTTCATCGATTGGGGCGCGTCTACTTTTTTCTTCGCTATCTTTTTTTCCTCACTTTTCTTTCCTTTCCCTTCCCCTTAGTGCAGGTCAGCAAACCAAATGCTGCAATTTTTGGTTGAACTTCCTGCCTTTTTTTGTTTACATAATTTCCTCCCCCTCTTGTTCTGCAGCCACTTCTGACACTCCACTATTCAAGTACTATCTGATGACGCTGTCATAACGTCGCAGTATACTTTAGTACTTCTGTAACCTTCGAGTGAATTGCTTCGGTGTTGTCATTGCAATCCCCTTGTTTTCATCAAGTTCCGCGATATGTTTTCATGAAAGTCGTACTCAGTATCTTTTCTTTTCACACTTAAAGTTCCTGCTGAAATACTCCATCACACCCTCCTCTTTCTTTGCGTCTTGCTCTGTGCCCTTCATGCCAATGGTTTCGATGTCCCAAAAATGGCTTAGTTCTGTCTCTATGCCAGACTTGTTCACTTCAACGTGAAATAAAATAGAAATTTACCATATCAATAATTTTCCAGCTAACGTAGCTTTGCCCTGCACTGTCCAACCGAACATGGTCTCTTCTGCTGTCAGCTTCTCTTCTAGTTTACAGATGGCCCAGTTCCTCCAAGAACTTGATTCGCTGTGGGCAGGTACGTAATAAGTGGTACGAAATACAGGACAATAGGACAATGTTTATTAGTCTTTCCACTCGAAAATAGTTTTACTGGGGTCAGAGGTTGTTGCGTGTAAAAAATGTGACCTAATAAAATCTACATATTATATCCATGGCAGAACATAAACTAGTTAAGAAGAGAATAAATACGTTCGCCTTAAGAAAAGAAAAGAAAAGTGGTGGAAAGGTCTAGAGTTTCGGAAGACATTAACTGACTAGCTAATTCTTTTGTTCCAGCTTCTTCATCTGCAGCATTCCAATGGTTGGTGTAGTTTCTGAGCTCCAAATTGAGCACTGCGTCGAAGTGAAAAATGTAGATTTATTTTCTTGTGTTACTTATATTTTTCTATCTAACGTAAGTCAACACCCATACTCTAGTTTGTGTTTTTTTAGCGGAAAAGTGCAAGCCATTTAAACACTCAAGCACCTAAGAGAACACCACTTTTTCTTAACCCAGCTCCTCGACTCTCTACGAGCATTTCGAAGGAAACCCTTTCCCTATGAACCCATTAAACATGCATCACGAAACCTAAATCAAGCAGAAAATGGTGCAGCAAGGCCAATTTCGCTCCAACGCTTTTTGAACCCCCGGTCCCTTTGTGAACGACCTAAATAACGTTTTTAACTTACTTTTTAAATCTTTCGTTGAACCAAGGCTTTTGTAAACAGAGAAAAAGGACAAGGAACTTTACCTTCGCACGGAAATTAGTTCGAAATGAAAACGCCGTTAGCACCTCAAACCACTTCTTTCATCTGGCAAACCTCTTAGACAACAGTTTTTTCTGGGAGCTCAGCGGCAGAGTACAACGAGTGTCATTCTTCTTTTGGTAGTCACGGTGTTTTCCAATAGCTCGAACTACCATCTCAAAAAGTGCTCCAATTTTTCTGCTATGCTTTCCTTAAAGGTTTCCGACTCCTCTAAGCAGTGCATTCATCGTTCGAAGTGGTTCTGAATCTTTTCGAGTGCTTCAGGCAAAGATATTAATGCACCAAAGCGAAAAGAATTTTAGAGAAAACGTGTTTGTGAACCACACTCCATTTTAGTTTCTCGCTTAATAATATTATTTTGTATGAGTGAGTGTTTGCTCGCGCTACCAGGTAAAGAATTTACACTACCATTACTGACGCAAACGGTTAGTTTTCTGACACGATCACCACTGCTTCAACGTCAGCGTTTGTTCACGTCGCTCGACGGTTAGAAATGTGGGACTACATCACCATGTTTAGAAAGAAGCATTAAAAAAAGCGAACACCCACAAACTTGGGCGAATAAGATTTGATGATTGACACGCTCATTAACATGACTAGTGTTATAGAAATCACACGTTGAAACAAGATTATCCTGGCAATAGCAAAACGCTGTCTCTCTTCAGATTCGTTTTTACCGTAGGCAGCTAGCTCTTCGAGAGCTGAGTTTAGTCAATTTCCAATAAAAGTCTTACTCAGCTCAGAAAGAAACTGAATACTAAAGTAAAATGAGATGATTATCAATGAACGCTTATCAACTATGGTGCCCGGTCAATCAAGCTCGAGGACGCGGGTTAGATTCTCGCCCATAGGAGCCACATTTAGACTAGTTTATACTCAAGAACATCTGATTACTTAAAATCAAGTGCGTGGTAAAGTACTAGAAGCAGTAAAATTTTCCCCACAAAATCCCCGCAACAACGTGCCTGATACCGCAGTTCTGGCACGTAAAAGCGCGCAAGTTATGAGAGGCAGCTGAGTGAGCAATGACCATAGAAATTTAACTGGCGGGATAGCATCATGTATTATCAGTCTCACAATAGAAGGTTACAACCACAGCGCATAAGGTAGCAAAAAAATCAACATGGACGCTGTATATGAATGTGCACTGGTATGCAGGATGCTCCTGTTGCAGCGCTATGACTTCAGGCTTCAGGCTTCAGCGTTTTGACTTCAAGTTTATCTCAGTGGTGAATTTCGCACTAAAGTAGAAAATTTCGAGGCTGCAACAATGTAATAAAACCTATTGTGTGGTTTTATGCTACAAACAGTGACACATTAATCATGCACACTGTAAACGGGGTGCCAGACCAATTCAATTTCGACCATTTATAGGTTTTTAAACACGTTTTTAAACACGTTTTTTTAAATACGTTTTTTTAAATACGTTTCGATGAAACAGGGCTCGTCGGCCTGAAATAGTCCAAATGCAAGCCAAGATGTTACGCCTGTGTGTCATTTTGGCTAACTATGTTTCCATGGTCATTATACCACAATACTCAAAGAACTAATCTAAAAAAGCAACCACTGCTACGGACCCGACGGGTGCATTTTTCTTATCGAAGCGGCCGTGATATGATTTACAAAAACACAAAGGCGCCCTGTCTCTTTATGTTATCCTGGTATGGGCGTTTCATATTTCATACCTCTGAAACTATGCTGGTATAATAAAGTTCTCAAAAGCTTCCGCAATATGGCACGACACAGAAGCCCATGTTAAGTAGAACATAACAGTTGCTGGAGAGAATGATGATCCTGAAGTCCGATTTTGCCTCCTCATGCAGATTGGTCCCCAAGCAACGTTAAGGCGATTCCAGCAAAAATGTGTGGCGCAATGGCTTTTAGCTGCGAGCACAGAAGATGGATCGTTTTTTCTGGTATGATGTTGCTTGAAAGCAGAGAGATGGTTCGCAGTGTGGCTAACGTGTCTAAGCCTATATTAAAATAAAATGCAGCTAAAATACCATGCTCGATTCTTTGATGCAGCAGGGGCCAGCATATTCAACTATAGTTTAGATGGCTTTGCGTAAACGTATTGTTTGTGCCATTTCTAGTGCGCCACTACATATTTCATTCCTAACACTTCTGCCACACTAGAAACCTTCATGCCACTTATATGTATTCACATTTACATTTACATTGATCAGTGGGCTTCTACACGTGGACCTTGAGTATTATTATATTATTAAGATTAGTGAGCTTCTATTATGATTAGTTGGCCTCAACACATGACTTTTTGGTCACTAAGATGACTCGTGCAATTGAATCAGTTTTATGAGCGCATTCAAATGCGTTTCAGTCGCTAATCAGTATTCTCGCCACTTAGGGGTCACACACATATTTACAATAATAAAATAGGGAGTAGATAATTCAATATACCAACTTGCATGCGTTTTTTAATTCTATTGTTCTAGCTTTTTTCAATCAATTTAGCTTGATACTCCCCGTAGTTTGAAGTTTTACTCTTTTCCAGCGTCACTGTCGACGTTCCGCCTGCGTACCAACAATTTCGTCAGCGCTGTCCGACAAACATTTGCGACGAATTTTTTGTCAAATAATTACAATATTACTTTTTTCACACATGATACCCCTTTTTATTATTTTAGTATTCGCTGCATTGCAACAATAATCATCAGCAAAACACTTTATATTCATCCGTGTAGATGCACACAACTAGTAATGCCATTTGGTTCGTCAAATTTCGTTCGAAACAAGTGAATTTAAACCTTATCGTGTGACAGTAGTATAAGTTGAATGATTCTGGCAGTAAACCATAAAAGAGTAGGTCTACGCAGACGTGAAATTGCTTCCAACTATGGCACACACTGACCAGGTAGGAACGCTGTGCTGACGTTGATATCTTAGTTTTGAGAACATTTAACCAACATTAGTTCCCACCATGTTCGTCAAATGTGCCTGTTCACTCCCTAAGCTGCTTCTAATTATGACCTGAAAGCTACCTTCCAAATGCTACTTTGCACAAAGGCTGCAAGTCTGAGAACTTCATGTTCTTTTACGGGGTAGGCTATAAAAAACATAGAGAGTGAAGCAAAGAGGACTTGTAGGGAGGATAAGCAAGCTTCGAATTGGTTGCTTATGCAACACGCAGGATAAGCTACTCGTTATCTTTAGAATACGGGAGACTAAGTACCAGCGTCTTCTATACTGTAGGTCACCTTGCATACTTTTCATGTCCCTTCTGTGGGCTCGCACAAAATTTAATGCCAATGAGAAACGAGCAGAGAGCAAGTGAGGGGCTTTTTGTTTCTGACCATTAATCTTCTTGTCTTTATCTTACTAACACTTTATATTGTACTGTTCAGTGTGGGTTCAGTGTGGGTTCAGTGTGGTGTGGTCTCTTGATCTTAATATCTAGGTGCTACCCCGCCGTGGTGGTCTAGTGGTTAAGGTACTCGGTTGCTAACCCGCAGGTCGTGGGATCGAATCCCGGCTGTGGCGGCTGCATTTCCGATAGAGGTGGAAATGCATTCCCCCCATATGTATTCCCCCCAATGTATTTTCCCCATATCAATCAATCAATAGCTAGGTGCAACTCACTACAACAGAAATGGGCGACAAGACATAAACTGAATTGGTAACCATCTTCTTCTGTAAAATTTTTAGTGCTTTTGTAACATCATTTCATGTTAAGTATAATTTAATGTCATTTTTGATAGTTTGCCCGCTTTTCTCTTACCATTTGGAGTAGTTAAGGTAAGACAATGCACACCATTTTCTTTAAAAAGAGCAGTGCTTAGCTTATCTACGACAGGCTGCTGAGGGAAATCAGTAGTAGCATTCGTTCTCCATTTACACTTTGCTTTTTATACCAATATTCTTATCTATATTTCAGCATTTTTCTTCATTTTACTATATTCGACCGCTGAACTCAAGGTACGCAGTGTGTCCTGCAAGCAGCTTTAACGTGGTCGTTTTTTTTTTCCTTTTCGTGTAGTTTCAACTGTGTACGCACCCACACAAACATACATAAACTCCGTGATGAAAACAATATAAATGCTCCCGCTACATTTTAAGAGCACCGATTGTACACTATAGTGTCCTCGCTGTTGTGAATACCCCTACCTCTGGAAATTACCATGCGCTCATCGACTTTTTTCCACTTGGGAATGGAAGTAGTAATGACTTTCAAACTTATTATTCTCCCGAGAGTGGGCTCAGTTCCTACTTTTGGTGCGAGCCTGCATGATAAGGAGCGACCAAATAACAAGCCGCTTGTATGCACCGTTATATTTCTAGAAGATGCAGTTCGAATGCTGATTTTATTGCAAAGATCTATGTAAAGGAGCTCCTGGAACCTCTTTTGCTGCGAAAAAGAAGTGATCGCTTTACGGGGAACTCGTTCTATGTCTTGTTTCATGCGATAGCTGCAAACTTTGAAGACACAGCTGAAAAAGTTCGGAAAATCGCATTTTGAACATAGGAGGATGAACTTGAAGTAGTATATTAAGAAGCTAAAGCACAAAGCACACGGGCTCGAGAACAAAACATTCATGTAAACTCGTTTCTGCAGCGCTAGAGAAAGCAAAATTGTTTTCTTGTTCTGCATAAGAATTTAAGAGAGGGTACTTTTCTACTATAGATAAAGCATGAGGGAAGAAAAAAAATGAAAATTCGAACGTAGAAAGAACCAACCATGGAAAGCAATGACCAAGCTAAAAAAGGCTTGAGTTTGAACTTTGGCTTGTTTTACGGCCTGAGTTCAAGCCCATGATGTTTCTCTAATAACAGGAGAATCAGGTGGGACTAAATTCTTGCTACGGGCTACGACAGATGTCCCACCGATCGAGCGTTTCATTGTGTAAAAAAAGCTTGAATTCGTGATATTGCTGCTTAAAGAAGCAATCGGAAACAGGAATGACGAAACGTTCAGTGTAATATGAACACGTGCCACTGTGATTTATACGACGGCCAGCGCTCTACATTTTATTCTGAAAAAAGCAAGCATATTTTTAAAAGCACTGCCTCAACTATTAGGGCGCTAGGACTCAAGAGAAATGCTTAGTCATTGCACTGTGCTCGAAAGAAAAGTGTTGATACTGCTTAGGCAGTGCTTCGGCACTGATACACTATAAGTTTTAAAGCAATAGTACTCCGCCGAAATCCACAGCAAAAGTGTCTAGGCTCTTTGTTCAATTGTTGCTCGAGTGAGAAAACAGAGCGCGCAGCAAATTATTCCAACAAAAACTTACGAGTGTATGTAAAGACCGGTTCGTTTGGGCATTGGTAAAAGTTCGGAGAGGCGGAATAATGGCCAGAATTAATTGAACACCACATTTTAAATGCCGAGCTGATTGTAAAAATTCCGATCCACTAAGTCACGAAGCAATCTGGCACAATAGGGATCTTCAAAGCAATGGCAAACATCTGTGCAAACATACAATGGCTCCCGCGTTAATTGTTTGGTCGCACCCGAGAAAGAAAACAAAACGAAGCCGACAGTGTTCGAGAATACCGCAGTACTTATCGTGAGGAATTCAGTGACCGTGAGAAAGGAAAGATGACAATCTGCATTTCTGCAACACCTGGGCCTCATTGTAGGAGGTCCTCTCATCGTATGGGCCAGCTGAAAGAAAACAAACCAGTGATCGACCAACGTCAAAAGATTTTTGTAGTTCGAGCAAGGCAAAGTACCAGTGGCTTGGGATGCATTCATCTCAATGGCTATTGGCGAAACCCAGGTGGGGAATGATGCGTCCGTTCACTGTATGCAGCAAGAAGATAACAGTGGCTTTATAGTATCAGCTATTTCCAGTATCATGAAAAACGTATTTCCAGCTTATGTATGAAACTTTAAAGAGACGTTGGAACACGTGTGCGCTTTGAGCATTCTTCGCCTAACACGCTTTTCTACGTAGTACGATAAAAAAAATCAGGGAAAGGAATGTTTACAGAACAAATTGTACGATGGCTCTACCAGCCACAGATAAAGCCACGAGGGCGCTCCTACTGTTTATACACCGACTTCGATTAGTGATCAATCACAGGCATGTAATAGACAGTTAAACATATTCCAACCTAGCGTCACGTTTCGCCGTTCTTTTTAATTTTGTGGCTTTATTCTCTTCCTTACAACAGAGTAGAAAATCGCTGGCACGCCCTGTTGATCTCTGTGTCTTCCCACTTTTTTTTCCTGCTTCTTGCGGTTTTGCTTGAGATGTAGTGCAGTATAAGACAATGCAAGCATATATCTTACTCAAATCGATCTTACAAAACCGCGCTAAAAGAATTCATTCTGTTCACATGTTGAAATACTTTACTTTACGAGCAGACCGTCTACATCTCTCGGTGTGTTTCTTGCATAGACCTTACGACGTAGATAAATGAGCATATGAAACATTTATTACCTGCACTGACTCGTAATATGCGGCTGTTGCCCGAAAAGTATGCAAAATGCATGCAAAAAGAAAGTGAGAACTGAGAGCAGAAATACGAAACGAAAGTAATTATGGTGTAAATGGGTTGTCTGGGCAGTTCAGGTATATTTTTTCATTGCACATGTTAAATGCTGGCTGCTCACAATATTTTCTAAGCGTGCACAGACCACTAGTAAATTGGCAAACATAACTGGATAGAACTAATGTTGCTGGAGTTTGTAGCAGGCAGCTATATTTAAAGGAGCGACACAGAAAAACCATTTATTGTAAATCTGTTCTGTGGAAACCCGCAAGGTGGCTTCGTGCTACAAACTGTGGTTGTCTTGTTTCTCTGTCTCACCCCTTACGCCACCTTCATTTACAATACTTGTGTCCATGTGCTTCGAGTTGTTGATGAATTTGCCCTGGCGCTGTCAATTGCTAACCTCCTGGTTGGCCCAATTTGCCGAGTGACCGCCATGAAAGGCGCTGGTCCCATGTTCAAACCCCGGTACCAGGCGAATTTTTCGGCAAATAAAAGGCGTGTCTTTCTCAGAACTCCGTACGGATTTTCTTGTGGCTTTGGGCTACAAACAAGTGGTTGTATTCTTTCTCTTACGTAAAGCCATTCATTCGTAACATCACGTTGGTTTCATAATTTAATGAAGCCTAGCTGCTATGTAATCTAACTTCCGTAAAAAAAGGACGCTAAAGTGAAACAGTAAGTCTGCTTACAGTGGTTCCAATATTATTTCTAAATTATACTGTTATTGGCCTATATCAAGTAAAAAAAATACCTGTCGCTAAAGAGCGGCACTGATGACTCACCTGGTCAAGTATATCACGTTATTTAAAAGCATTTTGTAAGTCTTGTTGAATACATGCTTTCAAGAGCTCTCACAATAGGCAGTTGTAGTATAAACGTAACTCTGTCTTTCTGCTGATTAACGAAATTCCCCCAGCAAAATATGCTATGTTGACGCGTAGGAAAATTTTAAGGGATTGTGGCCGTTCATATGAACTGCTTGGTGCTTTCACAGAACCTCTTTATTGGAGTGGGGAAATGGTAATGTCCCTAGTTTATGTCTGGTACGTATGCATTTATGGAGGTACTTGAGAATCGCTTCAGAATGTTTTTCTTTCAGTAAGTCACCTTACCCGAGTCCTTCATTAAATGGATCAGTCTTGATAATGACACGTTTGCATTTTTACATTATTCTGTAAAAACGCAAATACAGTGCTTTGATAGGTATGCGTGTAATTCAAGTGATTTAAATTGCAATTTCACTGCATCAGAACGGTATGTTTATCACTGGCTTGATTGTCCTGAAAAGAAATATTTTAATTCTTATTGTGATGCCAAAAACATGAGACGTCGTATAAGCACAACCTCTCAAATGATTTAGTTGTGCCTTTGCGCGCCTGATTAAAAGTTGGGAAGAACTTCCATTTCAATGGAAGCTTATGGTGTGCAAGTTGTGGGATTGTTTGTTACTTATCCCAAACTTTAGAATAGAGTACGTCTCAAACAACTCTTTCTTATAGTAGATTCGTCAGTGAGGCAGAAGTTTGTAAACAAATCCGAGCGAAAAGTTGCCCTTCCACCTGAAGTCCCCGCAAGGTGCTCGGACGTGTTTTTTTGCAACACCCAGGTGGCCTTTGTCACACGTTATCCAAAACCGCAAGGCTGAAAACCTTACCGCAGTATTGGAAACAGTCTTCGCAAGCACAGCTGCAGCACAAAGGCAAGCCGCGCTGTATCTTTCTCGAGAAAATCCTAATGACTTGCCTCAAGTCTGTGGCTGCCTGCTTATTCAAGGCTTCTTTTTTTTTGTTTCAGCAGCGGGATGTTGTAACAGGTGAGCCTCCTGTATCATCCTTACTTCTGTATAACTTTTTTTACATCAGTGCGTTTTTTGCTCCTGTTTTCCCTTTGTATGCCTCTTTGTTAACTTTTTTTTTGCTGTTACACTGTACGCACAATTTCGTTGATCCTACATACTGTTACTTCGTCTATTTTCACCATTTTTACATAAACGTATTTTTTACTTCAGTTTTGCCATTATACACCTCTTTGATCACCCCTTTTTTACGTATTAGGATGTACTAATATTATGATGTACTATTACGTCTTCTCGTCTGCCTTTGTTAACCGCCAATAGTTTTTTATGCATAATTGAATATTTGATATTTGTATTGTCATATTGTAACGATTCAATATGTCCTTCCTGTAAAGATCCCTGATGGGATCGACAGTATGAATATGAATGAATAAATAAGTGCGTATTCTTTGCCGCAAGGATAAAAACGGGGATTTGGGGAGTCGTCAGAACATTGCACGCTATGAGCAGCATTCCGTCCTACTTCGTTGCTTTAAGCGGCTTATAGCATTGTATGATAAGTAATTTGTTTTTATTTGGTATATACTTTATCAGCCAAAGAGTCCCACATACTCGAGGATTGAGTCACTGTATCATTCGATTATGGGCCTAAAGCTTGTCAATTTTTGTCGAGAAAACATTTATGCGCCAACTCAATTGCTTATATTGAAACGTAGTTAGCATAAAAGTGAGTGCGCATCTTTGCTTCGGGCTGAATACGGCGTTTACGCGATAGTTACGGGAACGCTCGACGCGTCAGATATTTAAGCAATATTTTAACGTTAGAAAAGCCTTGTTTTTTGTTTTTCTGTTTTTTATTGTTTTTGCAGTCTAGCGTATCCGCTCTGTATATATCGTAAGAAACACTGACTAAAATTTGTGCCGTAGCACATCGACTATAGTAACACACGTATCAATATGTTCTATTTGTGTATGAAAACAGCAATCTCTTTTTATCTATTTGACTAGCGACCTGCATTACCTATAGCATACAAGCATTTCTTTCACACATGTTTGACCGTCTCGAAGATGGTATTAGTATTACGAAAGATGAAATTCGTGAACCACGAGAGCTTACTAAAAATCTGTTTTTTCTATCCTTTTTTGTTATTTATTTTGTTATTTCATTTGTATTGCGATTATCTATGTCCTGTTTCATGGCCGTCCTTCTACTGTTTTTTTACTGTCTGCTGTGCGGATCACTGTAGGTCTAAATAGCGGCGCCGGCGTTTCACTTCGCTGGCTTAGACAGACGAATGAGCCCTTCGGCGACGTTGGCGTTCACCAGAAAGCAAGCGCTGTAACCCCAAGTTTCCAGCGTGCTGTGCTTAGTGGTATCCAACATGGGATATGTGAGGCGTCATTGCGAAACGTGAGACGATGACACGACGGTCCCTTGGAGTGCTGCGAAATTAAAACATCTAAGAATATAAACGTGACACTCTGTATGTATTCGCAGCTTGCTCTTTTATGCGTCGTCAGTTCACGCCATTTTCTTATTCGAGTAAGACGACTGGCCCGAATTTCCAGTGTAATGTGATAGCCACGTGGTCACGAAGAGACGTTACAGTAGAAAAAATAGTCGAAGCAAAATGAATGCTCACTTTTTGTTTCTCTTATCTGAGAAATATTCTGCCCTTATAGAGTAGGAGCAGATATCCTTATTTTGTTACCTTCTTGCCCAATCACAACACTTAGTGTTGATCGAGTTATAGATGGCTGCGGTAATGAAACAACTTCTTCTTACGTTTTCAGTAACATTTATTCTGGGGTAAGTTAAGATACAATAGACTGTTCAAAATTATAGAGAGAACATCAAACAAATTACATTCCCTCTTGAGTATATCAGTCTCCTCGGTCAATGATGCTACTGCCAGAACCAGTGCGGCAAACGCGCAAAGTAAAAATATTCACGCGAATATTGATGTGACCACGGTGGAGTATTTACTGCTGGCTTTCCAGCACGAGTTTCCTTGGTGGTTTTGATTGTGCAGACTCAGGGTTTCACAGGGCTTCAATCAAGCAGACACCGTTTTTCACTGTTGAAGAGCTGTCTCTGAGGAGAAACGCACGGAGTGGCTCTGTCCTCACGGCTCAATTATATTATCATGGATCAAATCACCGGAGCAAACCACGGGGTCATGATTGATTGATTAATATGTGGACTTTAACATCCCAAAACCACCATATGATTATGAGAGACGCCGTAGTGGAGGGCTCCGGAAATTTCGATCACTTGGGATTCTTTAACGTGCACCCAAATCTGAGCACACGGGCCTACACCATTTCCTACACAATGGGGCCATAAGGCTTCACAATATTCCAGAAAGTATTCAACATTTGCTGATTTTAATCATTTGATCGATCCGAAGTCTATCACAGGCTAAGTCTAAAAAGTGGAAAGGTACTTTCAATGTTTCACTGCACGATCTATCCTTGTGTTGTCCAACACACAATGTAGTATAAATGTAGCGGTATAAGTGACTAATTAAGTACTACCGCTCAAGAAGGTAAAAACAAGTTTTGCGTTTTGCTTTCTCGATTTCAATTCCACAGCATGCAAAAATAGGAAAACACTATCGGACGCCAGGACTTAGCTTAAGCCGAAATAAATATATAGAGATCCCATATTAAGCAAAGCTTCGAGCAGAAAACTGATGGAAATGAACAAAGAATTGAGAGATACCCCATGAGCTTTCATGTGTCAATGCGTATGGTGACCTTTCGGTATATCAGCAGACGCAGTTCTATTAACTCTTTGACATGAGCAGTTAACCCACGACAAGTATTACAATACATGAATTACCCAAGTAAATTTAGAACCTCCTTGCCGAAATATTTTAAACAGCTGATGTAGGACCTCAACCCTGCACGAAAAGTTTGCCTCTGCTCATAGTATCATTTCAGTACAAACAAGCAAAATAAACTTGTCAATTCTCGAATTAAAACAGTTCATAACGCAGATGTAGCCTATTCATAAGCCCACGAGCATCCGAAAACACCCACGCTCATTGTGCGCAATACTGAAAGCCATTTACAATTCAACAAACTCGGCGTTTCGAAAAAAGAAAGAAAAAGTATAAATAAAAAGAGTCGTCTTAGTGCCAACAGAAACTGGCGTAAAGTAAGAAGCCGTATGTAAACACAAGGCTGTGGTTTTCCTTTTAAACCTTCAATTTCGGCCTCATTAAGTTAAGATGGCCTGCATTAGGCGCATGTACTGTCTGGGCAGCACTCTGGGTCCCCGGCTCATCTGCGTAGAGTCGTTAGCGTGCGGTGGAATCTGCGGTGGCATTTATTGGAGACACCATAAATTTTACTGCCCCCGGAACGATAACCATGGAGCCACGAGCCACGCCTGTGACCCTTCGAGAAGATGGGCGTTAAATATGGGCAGTAAAGAAAAGTCGTCTCCCCTCGTCTCGGCAAAGCAGCTTCCTTTTTTTTCTCATCGCTAATGCGGACCCTATGTGTCGCATCTTTATAAACCCTGAAGTGTTTAAAAAACCAGAGATGCCATCCGTTCAGCTAAAATTGAACATTGACGACCTGTCTGAAACTACGTTTCTTTGCAGCGAAGTAGTACGCGTTACTAAAACATTTTAGAACAGCTGAAACTTAGGTTTCTGCTGAAAAATTCAACACCGTATATATGAGGAAGTGAATAAACTTTACTTTGAAAATGAAGCATGATAGATTAAGTGCTGCGAAGAATTAAAAAAAGAAGGGGGAAGATTCAGTCGATGCCATAGTATTACGTACACCAGTAATGGGAATACAGTCTACTTAAGGTCGTCAAAGCGTCTTCAAAACACACACGCAGGCAGATTGGAGATGCGAGTCCCATCTTGAGACCATTGCGATAAATCTCTACGGGATAATACGAAAGTCAAAAACGTTCTGGCCACTGGCGTTACCATATAGCAGCTGTCACTGTTTCATATTGCATTATTGAACCAGATGGAAGCTGTCGCCAGGTTCCGGGAATCATATTTATTCGTTATGCAAAAAAAAAAAAAACTCATGTCGTGCTGGAACCTATAATAGAAATTATAAGACCAATACGCTTGCTTAATTGCCCCTACATCAACTTTAGATTGCCTGAATGAAAAAAAAAAATGCTAGTGTATAAACAACACCAAAGTCATTCTAAAAGAACGATTCCTCGTTTCCTGTCATCTCGGCGAGAAAACGATTGTGGTCGCATACTGCCAGTCAGAGTTTGAATGCTGTGCCTCCTCTGTCGACTGGCAGAATGCAGACTCACTGAGCTACTAGCTTCGCTTCACATTGTGCCTAGAAGAAAGTTCAAGTTAAAGATGACGCTTAACCTAATATAAACACTGAAGTTCCTATCCTATAAGTTGGAAATTTCTTTAAAAAGTTTCATTTCATGTCAACATGCCACATGGAACTGCAACTTGGGCTGCACGTGTATGGGTCTCACGGAAGTGCGCTTTTTACAGCGAAAGCTGTTATGAGATCACTTTTCGGATCACGCGAAGTTGCATGTTGTCCGCAACGCCGGTGTCCGTAACCACACCGCGCGAAATTAAAAAAAAACAAAAGCCCTTGCACCAATGACACAGCTGGGCTTGTCCGCTGGGTGCCAGCCCAATATTCTACCACTGATTTATGCCGGATCTTGTAACTTGTTGTCAAACTTGCCTTTGGCAGGCATGACCTAGCGCGAATGGCACAGTGGAGCTCGAACCCGGGCCCGCTGGGTGCCAGCCCGGTATTCTACCACTGAGCTACACCGGTGCTTGTGACTTGCTGTCAAACTTGCCTTAGGTAGGCTTGATGTCGGGAAAGCAATCGCGTTAATACGACTTATAAAACGTTTTAAAGCAGCAAAAGAACAACCAGTCGTCACACATGGCGATTAGCATAACGAGTGGGTCGTCCAATGCTCCTACCTATTACAAAAGCTTGTTCTTGTTTCCTTATTAACTGTGGCGCATACCCACTACAGGCATAACTCTTCATCGTCGTCAGCCACTGCATGGACAATTGGCACAAAATTCCTTGCAAGTGTTCAGCGGATACCACTCTTATCAGAAGAATGACGAAAAATAGCATAGCTAATGCCGGCCTACTACCCAAAAGTTTGTTATAATGTCCTAGTGGGTGTCATGCAAGTGTGCTTGCAGTATTTACACAATGAGTGTATTGAAAAAGCTCTGAAAGACCGCTCTTCTACTTTCGCTGTGACTGTGTTGCGCCTACCGCGCAGGCCTGGCGTTATTTTTTTTCCTCTAGGTCCGTCTTTTGGTGACAGAAGAAGAAGAAGCCGAAGTGTGCGAATGCTTCCGCTACGGCTCCTGCTTTTTTCAACGTTTTTGCGACGCCACTTTGTGATTTCAACGTCATATTAGTGCAACGACTTCCAGAAGACACAAGGACTCTGCCGACACAATTTGGGCGCAGTGAGTGCTTGCTTCTTGCATTTTATTTCGCCTCCGCCATCGTCGCTCGCCCACCGACAGCTAGCCCTGACGAGTGTCTTCTTTGCTCTAACGTGGCGCGTGCTTGCTCGCGCGCCCCGTAGCCGCACTGTCTCGCTGAGCGATGGAGTACCAAGTGACAGGGGAAGACATTGACCCTGAAGAAATCACGCCAGACCAAGGCTGGCAGACCGCCTTGTGTCGCCGAGCAAAAAATGAAGGCTCCAAACGTGTGCCGTCATATAGCGCTTTGAAACGCAACGAGCACAAGCCCCGCAACAGAGAAAATGTGAAGAACAAAATTATTCGAGCAAGCCGAATGCCTCACCCTCAAAGAACGACATCCGCATTATCATTAGGCCAAGAGGGGGTCTTAACATCGCTAGGGTTGGCCCAACGACAATCGCTGAAGCCATTTCGACTTCGGCAGGTATCAGCCCATCGGAACAGCAAGCAGACATGCTCTGCCCCAACATTAAACAGAATATCTTAGTAGCAAGCACGCCGAAGAGAAAAAATGCTAATCGCTATGTGCGCGTTAAAGAAATCCGCATCGCTGACAAGACCTATGAAGTTAGTGCCTACGAAGCGGCACCACATTCTACATGCAAAGGCGTCATTCGAGGAATTCCCGTGCAAGACGGTTCGGTGGACATTGATGCGAAGATTGTCAACGACCGCAATCCACTAGCTTTGGCTGCCAAGCGCATCGGAAGTACCACTGCAGTGATCGTGGCCTTCGATGGACATCGTATGCCCAATTTTGTGCGATACGGATCGGTGCTACTTCAATGTACACTATACCGTAGACAGATAGATATTTGCTACGCCTGTGGTCGGCTCGGCCATCGAGCGGACGTGTGCCCGAACCCTGGAGACGTTATCTGCAGAGGCTGCAGCGTGCCGAACCCCGAAAAAGAACACCGCTGCACACCAACATGCAAGCTTTGCGGAGGAGCCCACCTCACTGCCGACAGGGAATGTAAAGAACGCTACCACATTCCATACGTGGTGCGCCGACGACGATGGGAGCGAGCACACTCGACGCGACACAACAGTTACGAAGCAATGAACGAGTTCAACGCAACCACTGACGACGACCAGGCCTCGAAGCTTTCTACAGATGGTCGATCCGATTGCAGCCGATCCCGGTCCCGATCCTGCAGTCGTCCCAGGAACCGCACCATGCGTGTATCGAGGTCCGGGAGCCACCCTCGGACCCATTCCCGCAGCGCGCGAAGTGGGACCCCAACCATATCTATATCGTGAGGCTACTCCAGGTTTCGTTCTGGTTCACGTCACGGTTACCGTTCAGGTTCCCGGCACGGGTCACGCCCTGGCTCCCACTCTGGTTCCGGGCCTCACGCCGGTTCCAGGCCTCACCCCAGTCTCACCGGGGTCTCGCGTCAACGATCGCCTAGCCCAGCGACACCACAATCGCCAGACCACGCCAACAAGAATAAGCGGGGACCTCTCACTTGGGCGGACGCCGTCCGGAGAAAAGGAAACACTACATGACAGGTAGGGTCGGGTTCACTCCCAGAGCATGATACACACACCACATATGAGATAGCAATCTTAAAGCACGAAAATGCGATGATGAAAGAAACAATACGCAAACTCACAGTCGCAATTGCCGAACTAAAAACTGACAGAAACGCACGCGCTGCTACGCCCACAACCGACAACGACGACAATGCAGTCACCCCGTTGCAGCCGCAACCCGTAGGCGCCGGTAACGACGACGGCGAGAGCGCACCCAAGAAACGCGTGGTCGCCCACGACCAGCCAGCTTTAAAGGCAGAGTTAGACGACATTAAGAGCACGCTATCGGCGATTAAGGAAAGCCTTCGCTTTCTTGGCGAAAACATGGCTCTCGTGCAGTCTACTCTCGCGGTACACGGTAATCGTTTGGGCCAAGTGGAGAAATATCTTGATCACGTCGTCGCCCCTGCCGTTGCCGCGGGTAAGCCGTTGTCGCAACGTACAGCGGTGCCCAGTCCACCGCATCACGCGGCCCTTATGGACCCGCCGGGTGCTCAGGCCGACTCCTAAATGCTTCAAGATGGCCAGGCCAATTGACGAGTTGCGAATCTGGCAATGGAACTGCAGGAGCTTCACCCACAAGAAAGCTTTCCTGCAGCAATACCTCCGTAGCCACGAAGCCAAACCTCACAACATGCTATTACAAGAGACTGTAGTACCAACCGCCACGTTTTCCGGATACCAGTGGTTGCCCGGCCCCTCGGGAAGACGCGGTATCGCCACCCTGGTCGCTAACAAGATTACCTGCACAGCGCACAGTCTCAATGTGCCCGAAATTGAACACGTTATGGCCGAAATTCTCCCTGGCAACATATCACAACAAAGCGTATACATGCTCAATGTATACAGTAGTCCCAGCCACCATAGACAAAAATTCACACGCTTGTTCCAGAAAGCTGTCCGTCTCGCGGGGCCTAACCCGCTAGTGATTGCAGGCGATTTTAACGCCGCGCATAGCACCTGGGGCTACACGTACGACACACCCAAAGGTAACGAGTTTTGGAAAAATGCGAATGACATGGGCGTTATTCTCATTACGGACAAGGCCTTCCCCACTCGCACTGGTACGTCCACGCAAAGAGATACTATGCCGGATCTATGCTTCGTCAAGAATATCTCCGACGCCCGCTGGTCCAACCTCGCGGTAGATTTCTGTAGCGACCACTTCGTATTGGCTGTACACCTCCCCACAGTAAGCAGGAAGACCAAGTCGTACACGTGGGTCGACTGGGACCTCCTTCGTAAGACCCGCGCAGAACGACCTCCTCCCAATACCCCACCGAGCCTCGAGACGTGGACGGCCCAGCTCAAAGCTGATGTAAACAAGGCAACCAAAACTATCAGCACAGACCTTCCAACCGAAAAGATGGACAGTCGTCTCGCCCACCTACTAGAGGCCAAACAGTCTCTATTGGCCCGGTGGAAGGGCCGCCCGGTGGAAGGGCCATCAGGTTACGCAAACGCATATCTCAGCTGAACAAGACCATGATGGATCACTGCTGCATCCTTTCAAAACAGCAGTGGGACGAAATTTGTAATTCAATTGATGGTCAGGTTCGAAATGGCAAAACGTGGAACTTACTCAAACACCTCCTCAATGAAACCAACACCCGCACAAATCAGCGTCATTCGATCGTGAAGATACTTCATCAGGCTAAACGGACAGTGTCACCGGAAGATGTTGTCAAGAACCTCGTGGAAAAATATCTCCCGCTTCCCACGGGCCCTGTGACCCCTCACCCTGATTACTCTGGCAGTGACAACACTAACTTAGACGCCGACTTCTCTATTGAAGATGTGCGCCGAGCTCTCGATGAGCTCAATGGCCGCTCAGCCCCTGGCCCCGATGGCATCACCAACAAGCTCCTACGCAACCTGGACGATTCCTCCGTCACTTACCTCACCGACACTATCAACGAGATATGGAAAAAGAGTGAGATACCCGATGCTTGGAAACTAGCTCACACGGTTCTCATACCCAAACCGGGAAAGGCACCGAGCCTAGATAACCTACGCCCCGTAACTCTCACGTCGTGCGTGGGCAAAGTGGCTGAGCACGTCGTCCTCAACAGGGTTGGTCGATACCTCGAAGATAATGACTGCATCCCACACCACATGATTGGCTTCCGACCAGGGTTATTCACTCAAGGCGCCATGTTACTCCTAAAGCATCAAATTCTAGATGGCGGAAACACTCGGGACGCTCGTGCAATACTCGGTCTCGATTTAGAAAAGGCTTTCGATACAATAACGCACTCGTCAATCTTGAAAGTGATCGCAGCCCTCGGCCTAGGTCATCGATTTTACTACTTTATCCGCTCTTTTCTCACTCGACGCAGAGCCGTCCTCCGCGTAAGAGACCTAGTGTCGGAAGAAGTGGAGCTCGGACAGCGGGGCAATCCTCAGGGAGCCGTCCTCTCGCCCACGCTCTTCAACCTCGTCATGATCGGGCTTTCCGAACGACTTTCAAAAATAGACGGGCTAAATCACACTATCTATGCGGATGAAGTAACCATATGGTGCTCCACAGGGTCGGATGGCTTCATTGAGTCCGCCCTGCAAGAGGCTATCGACACCGCCGAGTCTTACCTCGACCACACCGGTCTCAGGTGCTCACCTGCGAAGTCGGAGCTGTTGATATATTTGCCCAAACGCCGGGGTGCCAAGCCCAAAGGGTGGAAACCTCCGGTGGAACGTAATATCACCCTCCACACCAGAAATGGTCGTACTGTACCCAGGGTAGACACCATCAAGGTCCTTGGCATGATCATCGAGTCCCGCGGAACCAACACACAAACAGTACACAAGCTCAGGACTAAGACTGAGAATGCCATACGACTCGTACGTAGAGTAGCCAACAGGCACCATGGCCTCAAAGACAACCTGCTGCGTCTCGTACACGCGTTTGTTTTGTGCCATTTTACCTACGTTGCCGCTATACACAAATGGCTACGTGCTGAGCGCGATCAACTCAATGCGCTTATTCGCAAGGTGGTCAAACGAGCCCTTGGCCTCCCTATCTCCACTCCAACGTACAAACTCCTCGAGCTTGGCGTACATAACACGCTAGAAGAGATCGCCGAAGCTCAAGAACGCGTGCAATTGACCCGACTCACTACCACCAAGGCGGGCCGCCATATTCTGCGCGAGCTCGGCTTCTTCTCCTCGAGGGCCAGGGACCCCCCAGAGTTGACTCTAATTCCCCGTGAAATCCGCGACCTTATCACGATCGCTCCCATACCACGAAATGTACACTCCGAATACAACAAAGGCAGGCGCCTTGCGCGGGCGACCGCCATTCTCAAGCGCATAGACATGGAAGCGGACAACGTCTCGTTTGTGGACGCCGCTGCCTATCACAACAACCAAGCCTTCGCCAGGGTCGCGGTATCATCCGCACAGCAGACTCTTAACTCAGCCACAATCCTCACCCGAAACCTCGAAGTAGCGGAGCAAGTAGCTATAGCTATAGCTATGCTCGACAGCAAACGGAATTCATCTACAGCGACTCCAGGCCGGCCATCAAAGCCTTCGAATGCGGAGTCATCTCCGACCAGGCGTTACGTATGCTGCGCAATGTGGACTCGAGTGCCCTGAAGCACCACACTGCCATCTGGTTCCCCGCCCATCTCGGCCAGGTGCCGGGTGCCCTATCCAACCTCAACGAGATCGCCCATGATGCAGCGCGCGCACTTACCGACCGCACTGCCACAGGGCAACCTCATCTTGCTGGGTTAGATACCAATCGGGATGCACCAATTACGTACAATGAAATTACAAAGCACTTTTACCTGGAACGCCGCATTTTTCCACCCCCACATCCGAAACTTAACCGACCGCAGGCATTAACCTTACGCCTTTTACAGACACACACGTACCCAAACCTTGCCACGCTTCACGTTTATTATCCCGATGCATACCCCAGCGACACATGCCTATCATGTGGACACACAGCGACACTCGCACACATGCTCTGGGAGTGTAGAACAACTCCTCTCGACTCTACCTCAAGCAAGTGGGAGAGGTCCCTCAGGAGCTCACTTCTCGCCGACCAGCAATGGGCCGCCCCGCCGCGGTGGTCTAGTGGCTAAGGTACTCGGCTGCTGACCCGCAGGTCGCGGGATCGAATCCCGGCTGCGGCGGCTGCATTTCCGATGGAGGCGGAAATGTTGTAGGCCCATGTGCTCAGATTTGGGCGCACGTTAAAGAACCCCAGGTGGTCAAAATTTCCGGAGCCCTCCACTACGGCGTCTCTCATAATCATATGGTGGTTTCGGGACGTTAAACCCCACATATCATCATCATCAGCAGCAGCAATGGGCCGTCCAGCAGGCCCACGAAGCTGCCGCCAGGTACTCCCTGTCGGTCCCTACGTGGGAGACGCCCGCTACGCGCTAAGCGCGTCCTGCAGGACTGAAATAAAGTTTTTTCATTCCATTCCATTCCGTCTTTCGGTGAAAGCCTTTAACGGGAATTCTTCTTACAAGCGTCACAATCTGGGGTAACAACAAAAAACTATTCGTGGCTCTTCTGTTTAGTAACCCGGCGGTTCCTTGAAACGCCATTTTCTGACAATATTTCGTGTGCTTCTCCTAACCAATTTTATCACAGTACGAGGTAAAAAGAGGAAACATATGAACATGACCACTTCGGTACAGTGCGCTTAGCTGCACAAATAATGGTGAGCCGTGACTTGATGGTGCTCTTCACGACGCTGGTGCACCGAACCGGCAAGCACATTTCGAGCGGAAAAAGTAAATGTGTGAGATGTGCATTAACATAACTCTTAAAAAACCTTGACAAGTCTGAACGTGCGTATGAACGTGTTGAGATGCTTGAAGAGCGATGCAGGGAATGCGTAGCGACCTTCCGACGAGCCAGGCGAGCGGCGACGTTAAACCTAATTCGAGGGCTAACGAGATTCAAGTTCATGAACGGCCTCAGAGATGTGTGTCCAAAAGCGAATCTCTGGGGCAGCATTCGTTGTGGTGAAGGGCATTCCATCTTTCTCATTTGCGTGAAGAGTTGTGAATGCATCGTGGCGTTAAGGGATGTTGCTGAAGAAAGACCGAAAACAGGCGGCATGCTGCTCGCCAGTTCCAGCCAATCAGTAGGGGCTGACTCGGATATGTCTACCAAGTGGACTCCACGAGAATAGCTTGTAGTTCAGATAACAATGCGCACGATGCCCGATTAGGCTATCGTGATCTACTCTTGAGTGCGAAGCGCCAGCGTTCTCCAATTGTTTTAATCCTTCACGTAAGAGCGGAGGTACATGAATTTGTCAGACTCCAGATCGCTATAAGCTATACGTGAGGCAGAGGATAGCGAGGAAATAATAAGACGCGTGCTTTTCGTCAGGGCGTCATAAACTTGAGCGCTTGATGTTTTTTTTTCTTTCTCGCTTAGAACGCACAGCTCTTCTTAATGTGATATCATGCGCATCAGTGCTGACACATCACTACACTTTGCGGTGACCACGGCTACTATACAGCTCACAATACTCACATGAGCCAATGACTGACTTGAGGTTATGGCATCATTTGTAGAGAAACAATCAGCGCCCAAGCGTTCCGTACAGATGGCTCACTAGCGAATCCGAGACGAGCGGCCACAGGCTGTTGCAGACGTCGCAGCCGAAGCAATAGAGCTACTCGAGAAATTCGAGCCGACAGTGGGCGTCAGTCCCGGTGGACGCGCTTCCGTCATTACCACGTTGACGCCGCTTTGCCCGCAACGCCGCTTCCTCACAGAGAAATTTTCTTGCTCACAATATCTACACTCCTTCAACATCTACCACTTGCACTTTACGTTGTAGGGCGCGTGTGTACACGGGCACACGAACGGTTATCTTGTGCGGAGAAGTCTCGTGCTTAGAAATCACTCCCCTCACGCACGAAGGTCACTTCACTCACTGAAACTATCGCGCAACCAGAAGGAGCGCGCTAGCCAAACGCAAAGTACCAACTGTGACACATGTTCGTCCTCATCCAGTGCATACCTGTGTATCCGTTTCGCACATCCTTTTTCTGTATTTGAGCAGGGAGTTTTAAGCGTAGAGTTGTGAAAGTTAGTTCGCGCTCGTGTTGTGCGTGTGATTTCCGTGCATAATTTGTGCTGAGCAGCGCACTGCAAGTTTCGAGTTGCTTGTTGTCTTTCGTGTGGCATTCCGGTTTGTTGCTTCCGCGTTCACCGTTGTAAAAAAGTATTTTTTTTCCTTTTAGTCCTTTTGCGGCTCCCTGCTTTTCGACTTATCTCTCCTATCTGATTTTTATCTTAATTCGACACTTTAAAATCTTTCAATAAACCAGGTGTGTGTTTGCGCGCCACCTGCCCAGAAGTCGCCGTGTAGACCACGTCTCGTACATAACAAGAAATGATGTAAAGAATAAACCACAATTTAGCGCGATTTGTCGCTGAGCTTACTTCAGGGCATGGTAATACTGCAGTATACTACGGAACTGTTTCATGTTTCAGAAGCCTAACACATCTCTCACGACTTTTGATAAAAGTAGTTAAATATTTAGTTGCTCATAGCTTTCCTCTCCAAATCTACCTTGATAACTACAAGTTGTCTGAAAGCTTCAACAGAGATTAAGGACAACGCCATGACGTCAAAACGAAACTCAATGTTTTTACTTCCAAGCGTCCCAACAAACTTACAAGAGAAAGCAAAGAGCTTTGGTGAGACTTCCTTGAATCAGCGACAAGAGCTTTCTTATTCTTTGAGGCGGTAATATAGAAGAACCGCCTGAAGTGGAAAGCACTTCTCACTCCTGCATAAATGAACAAGTGGAGCACAGGGCCAACAACCAAATCCAGTCGTATAAAGAATTTTCGTTTCTTGCGTCGAAGCACAAAGCACCACACGCGAGGCTATCTTTCCGTTTTCAAACGCTTCTAGCTCTGAAAACTAAGAACAAGGTAGGAAACAATGGCGTGTCATCCCATCGCAAGAACCTGATTACGAGGAGCACATCAACAGCGCGCCGAGGCAGGATATATTCACATGCCATTGCTTCCAACGGCAGGGGGCATCCATAGCCCTTATAGAGCGTAGGTCAGAGCGTGTAGGCGTATTATTGTCGAGAAGACGGTATGCGTAGACGAGGCTATTTCGCACAGGAACAGTAGAGCCAACCTAAGGTTACTCTCATCATATTCGCACAACAGTTCTCGCGTCTCATCGCTTCCGCAGGATCTCCTCTTTTGCATTTCAAATCTCCGCGGCCGTAGCAAAGAGTGCCATCTCGTGGCTTTTGGAGGAGATGGAGGAGTCTTGTCATTCTTTAGTCAGCACGTCCCTGCGGCTGCGCATTGGCTGAAGTGATCTTGAGGACCTTGACAATATTTCATCAAGTCTTGCTCTTACCATAAATGATCAAACTAAAAAGCCAAATGAAAGAGCACCAACACACAGCACTCTGTGTGATTTTTTTCACGTTAGCTATCTAAAGAATTCTTCAGCTTCACCCCGGAAACAAAATAGCACTTAAGTATTCTCGCATCAAAAGAAATAATAGCGTTTTTTACAGCAGAGTATAATTTCTACGTTACTCAGCTCCGTTGACATGTCGAGCGGATGCTAAGATAACTTACTCTTTTTTCATCTTCTACATATTTGTTCAAATAATCATACTAAGGCTGAACAAGGTGCGAGGTAAAATGGAATAATATTATAAACAAATTAGTCTCAAGGGTTGCGGAAGTGCATGCCATAGTTACGGCTGCATTGCTTTCTTTTCATTTACCATCTACAGGACGATATTCATTGTGATGTGTGATCTATATATAGTTAAAGGTACGTTGGTATTTGGCAGTTCGTGCTTGTAGGTGCATATGTTATGTAGGTATCGTTTGTACAGAGGCTGTCTCGAAGCCGGATGTAAATCCTTTGCTATTATTACGAATGCAGAGAAGCATTTATAAAGAATTTTATTTATAGTTGACAAATTTTTGGGAAATCCTAAGGTGTATTCAATAAAATACTACAACTACAGATGCATCAGCTTTCGCCCTGTTCTATTAAGTATTAGGCAAGTGGAAAAAGCAAATCTTTCCTCAAAATGTAGTTTTCCGGTTTTTGATTACGTTGATTGCCCAATATATTGCCCGCCATTTCACTGCTTAAAGCTTCCGTCTACGCAGTATCTTTCCAAAGATACAAGCAAAAGTGTTTGGCCACCCCTCACCTACGAAATCGAAACTGAAGGTGCCAGTTTTGTGCGCATCATTGTGTTAGCTTGATATGTAGTACTTCATTGGCTATTTAGCAATCATATCAAGTGCGAACATATCATAATGCCCGAAAAGTTTTGACAACATTTTAGATTTAATCATAAAAGGCATTAACTGCTGACTAAGTGAACGCCTAAAGTGACACCTGTGTTATTCACACTCAAAGACACTGTAAGACTTGCTTTGTTTGACGATGTGTGTCTTTACAATAATTGCACCAGAAGAACAATTGATATTTTTAGGCAAATTAGGATTGTGTCTGGCTGCTACACTGGAAAAGCGTGTCGCACAAATGATCAACACCGTAGTATGCAAGTGCCCCATCTTGTCACTGACGCTGCAAAACAAGCTAAAAAAAAATTTGAGCGTTGCCGCTTCAGAGAAAAGGCACACAGTAGTTAGGTCCACTATAGAAATGGCTACCAATATTGAGAATTTCAGTCCTCTTTAATATCTTGTGTAAGCAATGCACCTGTTGCTCCAAATCGTTTTGGTCATTCTCACAAAAGCTATATTTCTGGTATTTTCCCATACGTTAACAATCTCAGCTTTCTTGGTAATTAACATTTGTATTAAAACTCGGCACACTTTTTAAAACATTATTAGACACATTGAATTTCTAATCAGCTAAAATCGTGCCACAAGATTTGATGTGGCTCCCTGTTATATGAAGGTGTGCGTGGTGCTACCGCATATTTTTTTGATTACTTGCTATGTGGAGTTTAACGTCCCAAACCCATCATATTGTTACGTGATTTTGTCTGACTGAAAGAGGGCATAGTGGGGCATACCCAAGTAAGGTGCCTCAGACTGAGGGTGAAGAAGTGGACGTTGTCGGTGAGCTGCGTTGTGGCTGCGGACTGACAACTGTTATTTTCCACGTAACATTTTGGTGGAAGTGCTGGGTACTCTTCTGACAACGGAGCTACGCAGTGGACGCCTCCTTAAGTCTGCTACCATGGCTGCGGGTGAGGATACGGCTTCGCCACCTACCTCAGCAACGACAGCAACCCGGTACGTTGCCCTAACGCAGCCCCGTGATCCCGGTACCTTTACTGGAGAGGACAACGCGAATGTGGACAAGTGGCTTAGCATGTACGAGCGCATCAGCAAGCAATATGGCTGGGACCCAACCGTTATGCTTGCGAATGTCATTTTCTATCTTGATACGACCCCTCGCATCTGGTTTGAGACCCACGAGCACGAAATCACAAGCTGGGAAATGTTTAAACAACAGCTCCGCGACCTTTTTGGCAACCCGTTTGGTCAACAGCTGGATGCCCGAAAGCAATTGGCTGTACGTTCACAGACGTCCACTGAGCCCTACTTGACTTACATTCAAGACGTCTTAGCGTTGTGTCAAAGGGCCGATCCCAACATGACTGAGGCCGACAAGATTTCGCACGTTTTAAAAGGAATCGCCAACGATGCGTTCAACCTGCTTGTATTTACCAACGTAACGACCATCGACGCCGTGATCAAAGAGTGCCGCCGTCTCGAGCAGGCGAAGAGTCGACGCATTTTGCAGCAGTTTCAGCGCCTACCTAACACCACGGCAACGTCGTCTTGCGAAGCCACTCCTTGTCATCCGTCTACAACCGAAGACGTGACGCGCATCGTCCGACGTGAACTCGAGGCCGCTTACCCGGCTGCCAACAAACCGACGTTGCCCGACGCCTCAACGCCAGCTGTCGCCTTGATCCAGGCTGTTGTCCGCCAGGTATTCGCTAACCTTGGTATCCTGTCCACTGCATCCAAACTGGATAATACTGGCCCCTCGATAGCTTCAGTGGACATGAGACGTCGCTGTCCGTACTCTATTCGAACCAGGAACCCGTCTGAATGGCGAACAGCTGATGATAAGCCAATTTGCTTCCGCTGTGGTCGCGCAGGACACATCACTCGTTAATGCCGCAGCCAATGGCCATCTATGTCTTCTGGCTCGTACTCCGCTTACAGTAACTCATTCCGTCCACCAAACCACCTTTATCCGACCCGCACTTAGTCTACAGCATTTACTGCCCCTGAGGACTACGGCCACCGTGCCCCGTCGTCGCCACCGCCTCAAAGCCGCCCTTCTCGTTCAAACACGCGTCGCCGCTCTTCCTCGCCATCGTTCAACCGCCGCATGTCCCCGGAAAACTAGGCTGCGCAGCTTCTGGAGGTGAAGCTGCCCTGTCGACCTTACCCAAAAATCCTCTGTTGCACTTACGTTTGAACCGGAACACCCTAGAAGTATATGTTGATGGCACACCTGTTGAAGCTTTGATAGATACGGGCGCTCACGTCTGTATTATGAGCTCGCGTTTTCGTCGTCGCATGAAGAAGGTCATCACGCCCCCCTTGACCAGTGTCGTCCAAGTTGCAGATGGTGCAAAAGTCCCTGTCGTCGGTATGTGCACAGCTCAACAAACCGTAGCCGGTCATCAAGTGGTCGTCCTTTTTACCATGCTTGCAACATGTCCCCACGACCTCATACTAGGCCTCGATTTTCTTGCCGCCAATTCTGCTCTGACTGATTGCTCCGCTGGTGTGCTCCGCCTTGACCTGCCACAAATCAGTGCCGCCCCGTACCAGCCTACATGCCGATTACAATGCAGTGACTTTGTTCGCCTGCCCTCCAAACTTGTGATGTACGTCGATTTTCTGTGCTCACCAGCTGTGCCCGACGGTGACTATTACACTACGCCTCTCACCGCCGTACTCCTTGCGCACAATGTTGCAGTGCCCTATACGGTGCTCAGCATCACAGATAACAAAACTTGTCTACCTCTTGTCAATTTCGGCTACATGAATCATGTGCTTCCACAAGGCATTTCTGTAGCCCACCTGTGTCCGTTGCTCGATTCACAAATTGAAGTGCTTGCCTTAGACACACTTGTTTCACCGCAGCGCACATCACTCGCAACACATTCGGGCAGCCGTCAAATTGTAGACATGATCGCCACTGATCTTCCGCCTCCGCAAGTTGAAGCCCTGCAACATCTTCTCGAGGCCTACCAGGATGTTTTCGATTTTGGTGACCGACCTCTTGGGCAGACGTCCTTTGTCCGGCATCGCATACACACAGGTGATGCCAACCCTGTTCACCGCCATCCCTACAGAGTGTCTGCTTTTGAGCGGAGCATAATTCAGAAGGAGGTGAACAAGATGCTAGCGAAGGACATTATTGAACCATCCTCTAGTCCCTGGGCATCCCCGGTGGTATTAGTTAAAAAGAAGGACGGATCGTGGCGATTTTGTGTGGACTATCGCCACCTTAACAACATCACCAAGAAAGACACATACCCTCTGCCCCGCATTGATGACGCCCTTGATTGCCTCCATGGTGCCGCCTACTTTTCTTCCATCGATCTTCGTTCTGGTTATTGGCAGATTGCCGTGGACCCCATGGACCGAGAGAAGACGGCTTTTGTAACACCCGGTGGCCTCTACCAATTCAAAGTCATGCCTTTCGGCTTATGTAATGCCCCCGCCACCTTTGAACGAATGATGGACTCCCTGCTCCATGGATTCAAGTGGTCTACGTGTCTTTGTTATCTGGATGACGTGATTGTGTTTGCTCCCACTTTTGAAGTGCACCTTGAGAGACTGTCGAAAATTCTTGATGTATCCCGTCTCGCCGGCCTTCAGCTGAATTCATCCAAGTGCCGGTTTGGTCGCCGTCGCATTACAATACTTGGACATATTGTTGATGCTTACGGCGTACAGCCTGACCCAGAAAAAGTTCGAGCTGTGAAGGACTTTCCTGTGCCGAAAACCGCCAAAGATGTCCGCAGCTTTGTGGGGCTCTGCTCCTATTTTCGGCGGTTCATCAAGAACTTCGCCGAAATCGCTCGGCCCCTAACAGATTTACTCAAACCAGATGAGACGTTTACCTGGGGTCCCTCGCAAGCAGCAGCATTTTCCGACCTGACCACTTTGCTCACTTCTTCTCCTGTGCTGGCTCACTTCGACCCTACGGCACCGACCGAAGTGCGCACCGATGCCAGCGGTTACGGAATAGGCGCTGTGTTGGCTCAGCGACAACGCGGGCAGCATCGCGTGATAGCTTATGCCAGCAGGCTGCTGTCCACCTCGGAGCGTAATTATTCCATCACAGTGCGCGAATGCCTAGCGCTGGTGTGGGCAGTCGCGAAATTTCGCCCTTACTTATACGGTCGACCATTTATAGTTCTTACCGACCACCACGCTCTCTGCTGGCTCGCCTCCCTCAAAGATCCCACAGGTCGTCTCGCCCGCTGGGCCCTCCGCCTCCAGGAGTATTCTTACACCGTAGTGTACAAATCAGGAAAACTGCACAAAGATGTGGATTGTCTGTCACGCTGCCCTGTGGCCGACTGCGATCCTACGAGCACTGATTCTGTGGGCTGCGTCCTTTCCGTCTCCCAGCTGCTTCATCTCGGGGACGAGCAGCGTCGCGATCCGGATATCAGCCGCCTAATACAACAGCTCGAATCTTCACCGCAAGACGCTTCTGTTCGCCTGTTTACCTTAAAGGACCACACCTTATATCGGCGTAATTTATCGCCCAATGGTCACGACCTACTTCTGGTCCTACCAAAGCACCTGCGTTCCACAGTCCTACGCGAGCTCCATGACGCGCCAACCGCGGGTCACCTTGGTGTCTCTCGCACATATGACCGTGTGCGCCGCCGCTTCTACTGGCCTGGCCTTTCACGCTCTGTACGTCGCTATGTCAACGCTTGTGAAATTTGCCAGCGTCGCAAAAAGCCGTCGGGACTACCTTCCGGATATCTTCAGCCCACCGACATCCCATCGGAGCCATTCTTCCGTGTTGGTTTGGACCTTCTCGGTCCCTTCCCAACAACTGCCTCCGGAAACAAGTGGGTCGCGGTGGCTACGGATTACGCGACCCGTTATGCAGTTACGCGAGCCATGCCAACAAGCTACGCTACAGACGTCGCTGATTTTCTACTACGCGATCTCATTTTAGTGCATGGAGCCCCTCGTCAACTGCTGACAGACCAAGGCCGTACGTTCCTTTCGAAAGTGGTTGACGATATCCTGCCTTACTGCTCTACCCAACATAAGCTCACGACATCGTACCACCCCTGACAAACGGGCTTACAGAACGTTTAAACCGCACCCGGACAGACATGCTATCGAAATACGTCTCGGCCGACCATCGTGATTGGGACCTTGCACTACCCTACGAGACGTTCGCATACAATTCCTCCCGGCATGACACTGCCGGGTACTCGCCATTTTACCTTCTGTTTGGACGCGAACCAACATTGCCGTTGGATACCTTCCTGCCAGCCGCTGCGCAGTCTACTTCTGAATGTGCACGCGACGCTATTACCCGAGCTGACCACGCTCGTCAGCTTGCCCGCAGCAGATTAATGGCGTCCCAAGACTCGCAGAAGCATCGTTACGACGAGCGGCATCGCGACGAACACTTTCCGACAGGTTCCCTCGTTCTTCTTTGGTCCCCTACGCGACATGCAGGCCTTTCAGCAAAACTTCTCTCTCGTTTCACGGGCCCATACCGCGTGCTTAGACGAGCGACCGACACTACATATGAAATTGTGCCTGATAATCCATCAACCTCTTCCGCTCTGCTGTCAAGGGACATCGTCCACGTATCAAGGCTCAAGCGTTACCACACTGCTCCTGCTGTGGCCCCGTAAACTCGCCGGGTCGGCGCTTTTGCCGCCGGGGGTCGTGTTACGTGATTTTGTCTGACTGAAAGAGGGCATAGTGGGGCATACCCAAGTAAGGTGCCTCGGACTGAGAGTGAAGAAGTGGACGTTGTCGGTGAGCTGCGTTGTGGCTGCGGACTGACAACTGTTATTTTCCACGTAACAATATGATTATAAAAGATGCCGTAGTGGAGGGCGCCTGAATTTATACGAGCTGTGGTTCTTTAACGGTCACCTAAATATGAGCACAAGGGCCCACAGAACTTTCGTCTGCATCGAATTTGCAGTCGCTGCAGCCAGCATTTGATCCCGCGACCTGTGGGTCAGCAACTGAGTACCTTAGCCAATAGACCATCAGGGTGAGCTTTTTAATATTTTATTTACTATTTTACTATTTTGTTTCCTTCAACAGAACTTATTAGTTTTGGTTCATTGCACAGACCAAAACTCTTTCATGGGCCCGCAAAAAATTAAATTTTTAACGAGCGGAACATGAGCTAAATGTTTTCGCGCAAAGCGTACTTTTAATAAAACTTTTATTTATGAAAAATAAATCTCAATATGATTTGCTTTGTAACACTCACTTATGCCTAAAAATGTGTTTTTTTATATTTCAGACAAGTAATTTCTAGTGATTATTTCTTTTTCAGAAAAAAAAAGTTTGGTCACATGGCCTCATATCTTAATTGAACACTATATCGTTTACCTATCTGGTTATCACATTTGAAGGACTACTGAGGCTTTGTACCTATATTTTATTTTCTTTCTTATTTTCTCCATCATTTTACCTCCTCGTTACATTCCCTTCGAATCATAAACAAAAGCCACAAGAACTCTCTTGTATTTCTTGACGACCACAGGCTTTCACGAGCGCTTGTGAACGAATTTTTTTATCTATCTCTTTTATTTCTATCATCCCACCTCCAAAGTGTAGGCTAGCCAACCGAGCAAAAGCTTGGTTAATCTTTCCTGCCTTTCGTCTACGTTTCTCTCTCTCTCATCCCCTCAAGCACTCTGCCTAGTTGCAGCCAAAAGCAAACCGCCCGTATCAGTCCCCGCCATTTCCAGTGCAGTTGCAAATCGATTACGCGAACCATGCCAGAAGATACTGGCAGAGCCACGCAGACTGCAAAGCATTTTTCGTATATCTACATCAGCAGCATGAGAGTTCTCCTCTAACTGTGCAGCATCCGGCGATCCCAGCTTCACCAAAAACCAAGGTTCACGCGACTGTTCACAATTAACAATATTTTTCCTCAGTCCCTTGGGCTGGTCATCACGCATAGAAGGTTTGCCGAAATGGGAACCAACTATTCAGTATGAATCAAGGAATAAGAGAACGTAACTCCTGACCGGATGAAGCAAACAGCACTTTGCGTCACTCTGCATCGCTTTTTTTTGTGTGGTGAGATATAAAGTGCAGTGCTGCTTCGCAGCTCGTCTCAGCGATCATCGGTAACGCTATCGTCAGTTGCTGCCATTTTGTCCGCTACCCTACTCCTCTCAGGGCATCGATGGCGGAGTGCTCTCTTATTGCTCTTGCCGGTGCCGGTAGAGATAAAATGGCTCATGACACATCGACTCTCAGTGAGCAGCTGAGGAACGATGAGCTCGTGTTTCGTGGACGTACATCAACCGATAAGAAAAGAAACGTTAGTGATTGATTGATTGATATGTGGGGTTTAACGTCCCAAGACCACTATATGATTATGAGAGACGCCGTAGTGGAGGGCTCCGGAAATTTAAACCACCTGGGGTTCTTTAACGTGCACCCAAAAGAAACGTTAGTGATACCGACTAACCGTTACACGCCGGCTATCTTCACGGATGGAAGGCTCTATGTATAGAAGCGAACCGACAGCGGCTGCAACTTCAATATCCTGCGCAAATGCCCAGTCGAAGTGTTCTTGTCTCGGCGTTCTTCTCTTACATAGGCCACGTTATGCGCCATCACCGAAACAGAATGACAGCAGTTTTTGATGGTTTTCTTTCCAAACATGCTCTGTGCTTGATACGCCACACTTACGTGATAAGCGCGGACCTCCTGGAAGGTGACACGTAATACTCCAAGCATAGCCACTTTTTGAGACGCAAGAAATAATGGTAAAGAAAATGGCTCAAACCTTGGTGTAAGTCATGAAAACCTCTATACAAGGAAAAACTGATCGGTTTCGTGTTTATTTATTGCTTTATTTAGACAGAATCTTGCTGCAGGCAAGCCCGAAATAAGGGAGCAAAGAAGGTAAGTTCTTTCACATGCAACGCCAACCGCATGCACCAATGACCTAGCTGCTGTGCTTAGTAGCATTTTACGTTTTTTCTCGAATGCAAGGTCGTCGCTCACAAAAAAGGACCCATGAAACAGATTTCTTGCTCAACGGCTTTTACCAAAAGTATTCTCGCACACTCATGCATCAGTCTTAGAGAAAAACGTTACGTCGTGTGTTTTTGTCTCATGGTAACAAAACACCTGTTAGCTTGAAATCAGCAAGCTTCCTTAAATCAGTGGACACTTTTATTGACAGTATATTTGTTCTTAAGAACGTTGAGTAGCAGCGCTGAAAAGGTGATCTCGCAGAAAACTTTATACTGACTACATGAGCCATCACGTAGAAAGCCCTGCTCATTGTTAGTGTTCCGACATATACCGGGCTAAAGCAGCGATGTACTGAGCGAAGCAAATAGCAGTATCAAAAACGCAAATAGAAAAACTGTTGACAACCTTAACGATGTCAATCACAGTAACAGTTAAAATTTTATTCACGCTTAGCTGGGCAAGCAGACTAATTTTGGTTGGCTTAGCAACTGTCCCATTCGGGAAGCGGGCAGGGGGTGTTCCCGACACTGAAGGAGGTTAAAAAGATATGAAGACATATGTTAATGCTGCCAGAAAACAGTGTTTGAGAGAAGGAAGCAAATGTTAGAGTCCCTACAACAAAACATTACAGTTACGCACTGGATGAGCAACTACTGAAAAAAATATTGCGTGGGGTTCTCGGTGCCTCGCTGAGCGAAGCTAGCTAATGAAATACTTTTTGAACTGCTCACAACTGTGATGTCTATTAAAGAAGTTAGGTAGAATCCAGGAGTAGTGGAGTCGTTTAATAAAGAGATACGTAATACATTGGCACATTCGCTTTATAGGTGTTCCGTGTTGACACGCGCAGTGCCAAGGTTGATGTAGAATGGACAGACCAGCAAGGTTCTAAGGAGCAGCGATTCATGTGTGCCTTCTACTCTGAAATAGGGTAAGCACGAAAAAAAAAAAGAATATTCACTGAATATTTTTGGCTCAAGAGGCATGCCACAGAATCTAGAAACTCTTTTCGAGGTTCGAATAATGAGCGTGACCCAATTTCAGGGAGACAGTGCTTTTCAATTCTCCCATTATGGAAACCCGGCAGTTAGAAACTAGTTCCTGCGTTTAATGAGAGTGCCTGAATTTGAGCAATTTGAATCGTGAAAGAGAGAGAAAGAGAGAGAGATGGCTCTCAGTCGATCAGATCAGCAGACATCATGAAAGAGCGTACCGGTGAACTTCAAAAAGGGCTCAACAAAAGCCATGACTTACCATTTTGCCATTGTCTCAAGTACACGGCAAAAAGTTACAAGCTTTTAAGAAACATTACTGCGCAAAAAAGTAATGCTTCTTCATAACTAGCCTTTAAATTTTTTGTCGTTGTTTGTTCACGTACCTAATTCACGGCCTATCGAGCGCAATTAATGAAGATGTTTTAGGTGTCGTGCACTGACAACTTAACAAAATGTTTCTCTTTTTATTTTGGGGGGTGATTTAGGAGTAAAGCTCCTTGTGGTAGAGGCGTGTCCATTGGCATTGGTGTTTGCGTTGTTGCGCGGTAGCCACCACTAACGATGACGATAATGCTTATGACGATGAAGAACAAGCATGTTGCGAACCACACATTCTTTTTCTGTCATCATGGCACAGCACATGCAAGGTACCCATCATACGTCAATACGATGACGACGGTGCTCACTGCTATACGCTCTACGATGCATTTCTCATGACTGGAAACAACCAACAACCGCAAGGGGAGCATACACAGACCTCGTGTTTCCCAACTTCAGGTCATATATAGTACCACAAAGCAGTAATAATGAAAGCAAAACGAAATTGAGAACTCCACACAGCACACCATTTATGACTAATACACAATCTACTATATTACTGTACACCGCTTTGGAACTCATTTAGATGCGTGATGGTTCAATGTCATCGGTGATTTACGGTAAACGCCGAACGATACCATCACTTCACCCACTCATCATCATTCAGTTTGTGGATACGCCGTGCTTTTGTTTACGGTTGTTTTGTTATTAACTGTAGCTGTAATGCCACAATTGAGGCAGGAAAACGGTGAGCTAATCCCTGTTTGCAGCATGTTACTTGTAGCAACAACTCTGACATATAGTGAACGTGAAAAAAAAAGTTACTGGATAAGTAACCTTTCCAGCGCAAAGCGCTCTTTGAACATAGTCGACTCAGTTTCCGCGTAACCAATAACCAGGGTAAGAAGCCCCTGTAACTTACCTGGGGCTTCCGTATACGGTCGTACTGCAGGGCAAGCGCGGAATACATGCAAGGCTTCTTGAGCTATATACATAGGGAAAACGTGACAGCCGCCGCTGGGCTCTATTGAGACTGTCCTTGGTGCTCTAAGCCCGTGTACTACGTGCTAACAGTTTCAAAGTAAATAATGTAAGAAAACAGCAATAATCCAGAGAAAGTACGGAAAAGTACCAAGAAAAATACCTCAATTACCTTATGACACGTTCACTCTTTATTTTTAAGATTGTGGCTCAGTTACGCTACTCCAAAGCTCTTAATTTTCAGTTCATTTTGAAGGACTCACTTTGTCACAACCTCATTAGGTGTTACAACCACAACCAAGGGTTTCTGTAAACTCGAATTATACGGCCAGCGAGTCCAAGTGGTCACTTTTGAGTTGCTCAATCTTCGGGTGCTCGCGTACTTTACGAATGCAGTTAGCGTTGCGAAGTCCACTCGACAGAACGGAACTGTGCTCGACACTGGATCTGCGGTCTGGAAAACACGAGCTTCTCAGACGGAGCCTGGCAGCCCAAGCTTACCTCTGTACAGTAGTCATCCTCATTAACGCCAGATAACTTGCGAAACAGAGAGCAGTTGTCTCGGAATTCTTTCCCGAGACTGACGTGGGTGCATAGTTCTTAATTACGCAACGTGCCCGGTGGCAAGGCAGTTGATGGAGTAGCGTGCGGGTCCTACCGCAGTAAACATTGCTCCTTTCTGTCAGCGTATTTTCCTCTCGCACGTCGCTCTTCCATCCAAGAAAGGCACGTGCTTCCCAACGTGTGTCGCCCACTGAGAGATCTAGCCGTATCAGCAGAGGGCGCAGCTGTTCAGACGGAGGTTTCAAGAGCTCAATAGGCCAAACAGTGGCACCACGTCGGCAAGGTGCATTTGTACTTGCGTCCGTTATAGCGCAAGCGAGCTCCTCTAGTGAGGAATACTTCAACATGAGGTGAATATCGTTTGTACACTGTCTCATGCTATCAGGAAGCATGTGAGCGATGAGGACATAAGCGAAACCTCTTAACTGAAGTAAACAATTAAGACAAACTGCAGGGCTTCGGAGTAGTTTATGTATATATTTACCAAAATTTGCGGCATCGAAGCGTTGTACCGCAAAGAACGTCACTATAAAGATTCAGCCGAGTTAGTAGAAACAGACTAATGTACCTGAGCTGAAAAAAATTCTGCATGGTAATCACTCCATCTATTTTCTGTATTCTACTGCGCATGTGCCGAATTATACACGGAAATCAATTATTTTTGGCCATAACTACAAGGAGAACATGTGAAGTTATCGCAATGTAACACGAAACATTTGGAACCAACTCAAGAATGTCCAAGCTTCAGTGACTCAAAAATGGAATCCAAAGAGCCATGTGATATTTGTAGTCATCTGTGCGTCACTGCCATTCCAACAGCTCATCTTAAAAATTTAGTGTATTCTACATACTCTGCATCAAGAGGGTACCATGTGTAGTTCTGTTTCTGCCAAATCACTGCATGCAGCATTAAAAAGAACGAAGACGCCCATATTGCCACTCAGGCAGCTTTCGAAGGCACACAGGGAAATGCTATGCCACTTGCAAGGCCTGTACCTGTCTACAGTCTCTGAGGTCTCGTACAGAAGATCGCGTTATATCTGGGGTGTCCACCAAGCTGCCAGGCCAACCGGACCAATCGTAAACACCATACACCATCTTTAATGCATCTCCCTTTGCCAACTGGACTTCGTTAAAGAGAGGCCACACGGCTTTGCGGCTTATATATAGCTAGGGCTCACATTGAAGAAATGTTATTCTTTTCGCATCAGTGTGACCGGCAAAACCTGTTGTTGCGAGGCGGCGCTGCTTCACATGCAGCGCAACTATCTGGTATTTAATGTTCAGACACATTCACTGGCATCTTTATTAGCGCACCTTCACAATCGACAGTTGTGCGCTGAAACTATATTCTTACGCGTTGTCTACAGAAGACATCGCAGCTGAAGGCGATGCAGGAACCATTTAAGTTTTTAACTAAGATGGACTTCGACAAGCGTCTTTGCCAGTAATGTTGCGTACCAGACAAGAGTAAGGGACTGAGACTGCACCCTGTTATGAGCGGTCCTTCCCTCTCTTTCCTCTCCATCTTTCAACTTCCCTCCAAAGTGACAGCTTGCTGCTGTTCTAGCGATCTTCAGTACTACTTTCATGCTATAATATTAATGTATTCCTGTCACCTTCACGCCTAAGCCGCATTCTCTCCCCCCACCCCCTTGAAAATGCAAACGTGAGCATCTAGGCATTCTCGTCCCCGGCCGTTCCCATGGCAACGTCGACCACGTACCACAAAAGCCCGGCTACCGCGAGTATGGAGGTTGTAAATTCGGGCAAATTATTGTTGTTATCCTATTTCGAGTGACGCTTGTCAGCAGATTAAAAGTCCCTTGACGATCAACAAGCTGTCGCTTCTTATGGTACGCTAATAACTGCACGCGTGCTTGAAGTTTACTTATCTAGCACATTTTCTTCTAAATAACTTCGTGGTGCAAAAAAGGCAGAAGGTCTGCATCTTTTTTTGTTTACCAGTTGCGGAATTATATGAACAGGTAAGTTTGGTTACCGCGAAGGACACCATCCTTTGCGTAACTGGCATCGATCAGCTGACTTACTGCGCACTATGTGGTCGGAACAAGGCGGAATTCTTGCGAAACATGAAGGCTTTCTACTATGATTATACGTGAAATATAATTTGAATCACTAAAAGTAAGTGTACAAATTGAGCTTTCGTTTGCGGTTTTCTGGAGTCAGAAAACCTGAAATCGGGGCACCTGAACACGTGTTTCTGTACGCTACGATGTAGCGGAGTTTCGGACCAAGTTATTTACTTCCTTGGCAACAACATTGCAGGAGAGTTAGTAAATTGCTTTATAAATACTAATGGGGTGAAAAGGTGTTATGTTATCGCTGCGCATTACAAACTTACTTATATAGTTTTCTAAATCTAACGTTCAGTTCGCATTTCGAAGGATGCATGAGAAACAATGAAATATACGAATACAAATAACTAAATATAAATGCAGATAAAGTTACTATTTGATAAACAAATTTATACCATGCTTTCAATTTTCAGTGATTAGGGTGCAAATATGGCAATAAATTAGAAAATATTTAAAAAGAAGCATAACTGATGAAAAATAAACTTCTGTATGGGCGATAAACCATAAAAGACATTTAGGTAGCAGAAGAGATGATGGCTTATTTGATGAATGATTCCTCTGCACTCCGAAAAATTTCCGGGCATTAAACTTTCCATCATAAACTTCGGACACAATCAAAGCTCGTTTTTCTATCTTCTGGAATAACATAATCCATAGATTACTTACCATGCACTATTTTTGGAAGATTCTAAATATTACTAGCTTGCTAAATACTTTTGAACGAGTTTGTGGCCCCACCCTGCTTTCTGGATCTTGCTTGGTGAATGTGCTGATGTTTTTCGAAAGTGATTTATGAAAATAAAATTAGATTTTTTGTTCACTCTATTCCCCTTTTAAAATCTTCCCTCTTACGTATTTTCTGCCACAAACAAATAAGGAAGATTCACGCACACGAGATTTTCTGCATTGTTTTCTCAACGTCGCGCCTAATGTGACTGCTTCCATTATTTCCTTTCTTCTGGCTTTTGATAAGCTACTTACGAGATCAATAAGCGTCCGCATTGATGACAGCCATTTACGCTCCGAAGTAAACAATGTCGAGTTACGAGCCATCCCCATAGCATGCTACCAATACTAGTCGTGTACTCTGAATCAGTGACTGACTTGACAAACAGCACTCGGGAAGACTTCGTATCTCTGGCGCTTGACTGGTATGTGCCTGAGCGAAGCACGAGCAGCTTGAAAGGCGTTGCACTATTTGTTAACAAAAGCAACAACTAAGAACAACGAAAAGCGCAAAAATAACGATAAGAAGACGAGAGCCTGCGGTCCGTACATAATGACGAGACCATTACATTTCTGCCTCAAGCAACCAACTTGCAGTCTGTTATACCAAAACGTACGTCGCAGGTGAAATGCAAAGACTGCTGGTTCTAAGTCGGTCTGCATTAATTTCAAGTTTGTAGGAGCCGTTGCAAAGATAACGATTGTTTAGGAGCGCATTCAAAGTGTGTTTTATCTGTTAGGAAAGCCCGTATTGTCTGCATGGCAGCGAATGGGATCGACAAAGGGACAAGCTTCTTATTTCTTTATTTACCGGAGGATTAGCATCACCAAGGCTTTGGTATACTCGAACACCACCGAAGATTTCTGCGGACTGCGGACATTTCGTAAGCATTCCAATCGATAAGTTTGGGTGAAAACGACACCGAGAAAGCAGAGGACGCTGTTTAGAAAGCATGCATTTGATGTTTAAATAAAGGACTGCATTTCTAAGCCAAGAGCGTGACAGTCTGTAGTCATTACTACATTATGCTTTATAATATAAGAATGTAATCGTTTTTCAGTGAACAGAAAAATGGAGTTTCTTCCAGCATTTACAACGGTAATGGCATTATATAACCTGCATTACATTCATTGAAAATATGCACTTCACAAGTCTAGCGTCTAGCACTCGCCACTCTACCGTTTTGATGCGCTTTAATTAGGTGTAAGTGGGAGGGGCTCGTAAAAGATGTCTCGCGAAATGCAATTTGAACACCCAGGACGTGACGTCTAGCGTGTCACAACATGCAGCGTCTCCGGGAGGCATCTTTCGGGATGGCATCAGTAAGAAGGCGACGTGGAGGGAGAGTTGAGGCTGGCGAAATCCAATTTAGCCGCCGGTGACATTGCCTCCGTAGAAAGTATAGGTACCATGGGGTCTTCTCTGCGCGAACATTTATTCGCTTCGCCACTTCTAAAAAGGCTCAAAACGAGAAAGAGAGGCTGGCAAGGAAGTTTAGTGAACGGCGTGGTAGACGGAGGTGGAGGGGTTAGTTGGTTATTTGATGCATACGCTGAGACGTGAGGCAAAGCAAGCGTGTCACGGCCCGTTTGATCGTCGCTGAGCTGGCAACATCGAGCACGCAGCTACTCGACATGTTTTGCCCCATGGCGACAGCAGTGAGAGGAGCTGGGGTTAACAGGGATAACGCGACGCATATATTAACTTTGTAGCACCCTAGGGGCCTGGCTTGCTATTCATCTGTTGGTATCCTGTGGTGTGGCCTAGTGCACAATATCGTAGTAAATACAGAGCTGGAACAAGGCTAGCACTGCTCAAAATTGGGTTACAACAAACAAAAAAGTTATAAATACTTTAACGAACAGTAATACCAAAACGTAATCACAATAATTCATTAAAAATTTCTTGAAACGCTTTGTAAACTTTCGGCTGACATTGACGCCACGCAAAAAAAAAAAAAAAAGTGGGGGAGCGCCACCATCTCACTAAGGGACTGAATGCTCCTCCCACATACGCTTCTCCGGTGCCTTCATCACTACATGTGCAGAGGGAAACTATCCTACAGAGCTTCATCCAAATAACACGTACTTCAACATCAGTAACACGCAGAAAAATGATAAAGAGCATCAAAAAGTAACGCGCGCGGCACACACCGAGTTTGCAAATATTTATAACAAAATTGTACTAGTGCTAGAGAAATTCTGCATGCTTGCCGCCAACATTAACGTCAATAATGGTTTAGCTACAGAAACACTGGGAACTTCAAGAATGTGGATCGTTGAGTGCCCGTGCAACGCACTTTTTCAGGCTTTACAGTATGGCGGAGCTACATTTAGCGCATAAGTTACAACTATGCCAATTGCTGCACAGGGTTTCTTTTTTTTAGCACGAGTTTTGAAGATGCTTCTGGGTCATGCTGTAGGGGTTTCAATGTCCCTGTTCAAATTGGTACTGAGAGAATAACTAAAAAAATATTGCCTGCTGGGAAATATATCACCAGCAAAATAATCGAACTTTGCTCCGTGTGGTGGGCTTTGAATGCTCGCACATCAAATATCGGGTGGCAAAACGCGAGCTCTTGGAGTAAAAATTAATAATTAATGCCATACGTAGTTACAGACGCAGTCATAAGCAACATTCGTAAATATGCCTCCTGGAGATTGAACGGGCATATTTAAAAAGCGAGATGAAGAGGGAGGGAGGGGTTTGGACACTACAATTGGGATAGTCTTTGTGCCCAGAAAAGTGAAGGTACTTATACCTATGGCAAGTTCCATTTCTGAGAGAATTCACAAAAACTCAGGCTTTGGCTGTCATGATAACCCAAAAGTAATATATATATATATATATATATATATATATATATATATATATATATATATATATATATATATATATATATATATATATATATATATATATATATATATAGTGGGAGTAATAATTCAGCGGGCCAGTTAGTCTTTGTGAAGGTATGGGATATGGCACAACGGGAGCGTTGTCAACAAGGATAAATATATTTATTTCCCAACAGTTTCGGGAGGGGTCCTCCCTTCATCAGGGGATGAGTTATATATAATTGAGTTATTATATATAACTCATCCCCTGATGAAGGGAGGACCCCTCCCGAAACTGTTGGGAAATAAATATATTTATCCTTGTTGACAACGCTCCCGTTGTGCCATATCCCATACCTATATATATATATATATATATATATATATATATATATATATATATATATATATATTCGCCATAATTAAAAAAATACCTCGCTTTATCTTCTGTACACACGCGTGAAGGATGGTCTGCTATTAATAGGCCGTATGAACAAAGTTTACTTTTTTTTTTGTTTCAGGTCTCACGTTACCTATCTTTGTTCATTTCTTTGAATAAGCAGTTCATGTTTGAAGGGTAGGTCTCTTATAGCTCTCTTTTAAGGAGAACATCATAAGCTTACTATGCTTGTTGAATCAATGCGTGTTTTCTTCACTATCCTTCTTTCATTGTGGGAAGCCTGCGTGAGCGTGGTGATTGAAGACGAGGACAACGCGACGCCTGACGTTGGGCTAGTCAGCCACGAAGCGTTCGATCTTCAGCTTACTAACAGCGGGCTCTTTCGTACTCCATTTACCACTGGTGGTACGCAGAGCATGGAAGCACTGCAGCGCGTTCTCTCTATTATTAGTGAGGTGGTGTGAAGGCAAACTCTAAAGGTTTCTTTAAACGCGCCACTCGTAGCGTTGCGCGTGCCTGCTACGTCTGCTGATAAGGTTGAAACAGTACGCTGTATTACAAGATGAAGTACTACCCCTACCACATCTACTTTGCCCTGCAGGGCGTGGTCGTTCGCGAGCTTATCTCGTAGAGGGGGAAGATTGTGCGTCATGAGCTTTCACCGCAAAAGTTTTTTTTCTTCATTGAGGTTAGAGAGCATATGAAGGTCGCTTCACTCGCTGCAGCGCACACAACCGAGAAAGCTGCATGTTGCTCTACCGCAAAGCAATAGCAACTGTGGTCATTTATATTCATGCGACTTCTTTCGTGTGTTTCCTTGTATATAAATAGCGCGCTTCAGTTTCCAGCTTTGGATGATGTTAGTACGCGTTCATCACGCGTAAGTTCTTTTTGTACGCACTCTGTACTTGAGTAGCGCGCGGCAAGGTTTGAGGTGCTTGCCATTTTTGTGCGACAAACCAGATTCATTGTTTCATACTTACAGCAAAACTGACTTTTTTTGTCTATGCTGCTCTTTCTGTTGTTTTTTTTCTCTCTATCTTTCTTTGATCCTCTCTCTGCCCGCCGCTCTTTTTATTTACGTTCATTTTTCATTATTTCTTTTTATTTCATTCTCGTCTCTAGGCGACGATTTATTTTATACGATTTTCCTCTCCTCACCTTCATTTTTCTTTCTCAGCACTCTTGTATACTATTCTGAACAAAGCTAGGTCATGCTGAGCAAGTCTGGCCAGATAACCAAGTGCTTACGATTCTCGCTTTCGGATCGTGCCAACACGCTGGTTTGAATCTCACCTTTGTCAACTTATTCGCCATAAATCTATCTGCTTCTCTATCAATTTGGTTTCTCTCTTTTTCTTCGTACTCTTTCGCTTGCCCTTCAGCCGTATTGTGTTCCGCGCTATACAAGTTGGGCACGTGCTGAATAGTATAGATTGAAGCGTTGAAGCGGAAGAACACTAAGATAGCCCGTGTTTTCTGTCGACGCAAGAAGGCACAACGCAGATCTCTAATAGCTCCAATATATATATATATGTATATATATATATATATATATATATATATATATATATATATATATATATATGTGTGTGTGTGTGTGTGTTTGTACGAGCACCACATGGCCTTAACAGCCGGTACATTCGTGCCGCCTCGACGGCACAGAACCTATTTCCTGAGAAAAATCCGCTGCGGTGGCACAAATAAAGCTATGAGACGACAAAGAATATAATAACAGTAAGCACGAAAAAAGTGCTGGGAAGCTCGATTCCCGCAGCGGAACAAGGATGGTGATGGCACCCAAAGTGTGGAGTCGATCGAGAAATGTTGTTGCTGCAGTGTAGTGGAAGATGGAGACTCCATTCCCAAGAAGGCGCTCGGTGTATTTCATTTCCGACCACAACGGTGGTGGCGTGTACAAGCCAATATGCCTTGCCTTGTGTTATTGCAATTGCTATACGCCCCTGTCATTGCGATTTTTTTTTGTTTCCTAGTGCATTCCACAGAATAGCGCGCGAATAATGCTAGATATGATGGAGAATACGCGGAAGTGGCCGGTAATCGTCTTCCGGGCAACTTCTTGTTTTTACGGCAGAGCTTGTAGAGGAAAGGAAGGACGAAGTAAACATACATTTAAAGCATCGAAGATGATGATAAGCATGCCGGGTGCGCACTTAAGTTGATGGCCTTCGGCTGATGAGGAAGGACCGAAAAAGATCGCGCGTAAGTGGATTCGGAAAAAAAAGGAGGAGTGAAAAAGAAAATCAGGAGAACGTTCTGGTGATCGTTTATGAGTCTGCCGTAAAAATATGCCTGTACGCGAAAAAGCTACTTCAGTTGTTCCGAAGCATAGACACATTTGCTCGTAATAATGCGGGACGTCGCAAACTCTGCATGACGTTAAACTTACTCCACCCTCACTCTTTCCTTTTTCTGCGTTTCGGCGCTCCTGAATGACAAGTTGTGCTTCACACTTGGAGTAGTGGATCAAATCAGCCTGCAGGAAATACTGAACCGTGTGTAGAACAGCACCTTGTGGAGGATGATGCAGTTAATCGCGATAAACTTCCTTCATGCTGTTCTTTTTTTTTCTCCTAAATGACATGTACCTCCTTCAAATGATCGCGATACATAGATCGGACTTGCCAAAGGAAGCTATTCCCTGCAACTGCCGGCCTGGTGCTGTGTATTATCATCATAATTCTGCGGTGAGGGGGTGGGAGGTGGGGTGCGTCCCATCCTTTTCAGTGCGATGGTCAAGAAGATGATGCCTAGCTGAGCACGTTGCATCGTGTGCCATCAGCGTCATCTGTCAGCACAAGACGGGATTCGTCGTCGTATGTTATCCCGGAAAGCTGCTGCCGTAGTCGTATATGAACAAAGCGTGCTTGGAAATCAGGAACTATGGCGCTCTAATACGACTCAAAAAGGTACAACGATGAAACAAGTGAGGTAGTATGCATGAGATTTATGAGACTGGATGCAACATCGCTAGCGCCTTAAAATTAAAATCACTATGGGAGCTGGCCAGCCATTTACAGTAATGACATATAATAATCCTAAAGAGCATTTTTGGAGGACGTCAGCTCCACTGGATGACTGATAGCACTTTCTTGACAAGGCGAATTCTGAAGTGTCTACGAAAATTTTGACTTATCGTTTGGGCAGTAGGTAACTCCTATATTCTTCTGAAAACTTGTGAGATAACGTGGCTTATTTTATGATGTTTTTAGGTGAATTCGGAAGCCGTTATTGACCCTTCAAAATATATATATTACGTAGCCGTCTCCTTTCATCAAGATACTTTGTATACGAGAAGCACTGCTCCTTCAGTGCAGGAACGTATGTCATTGCAACCAAATTGATAAATTCTGAGAAACAGAGAAAGGTAGAGAAAACACCAACGCAATACAAAGAGGTTAACGAGATACACATGTTGTTTTCTATATAGCGCGCACTGCAGGAAGAGACAAAGGATGCCTAAAAATACATGAATTTAAATACATGAACGAAAATACGTGACAATACATGAATACATGAACTGCGGCTGCCGTAGACCTGCCATGCTCACGTTGTAGTGTGTATTCGGGAATGTGCAACCAGATATCGAATTTTCGCCAAGCCAATCATTGCCAAGGTCGGCAATACCCACCTAAGTTCTGGAAAATAAAGCTGTGATTTTTTACAAAATTAGTTTATTCATGGTTCCAGGCATATATCTAAACGTGTTAGCAAATAGAACACCTCAAAAAAGAAGAAAAAGAAAACAACAAAGAGGAAATACAGCAAGTTTAATCGGCTCTGCTGAGCAACAGATTAACTGAAAACATCAATATTTGGGTTTTCGTAGAGAGCTATTTCTCGATGTTTTTAGTCAACAAGGTTTGCCACTTTTTATGTCACAGGGATATTCGAAGGTTCTGTAACTGAGATGTCACGTGTCCTGCAACGATAGATAACGAGCTCACTAATTAAACCGATTGCTTTCTTCTCTGCTTAAAGAGGTACTGCTCAAGAGCAGCGTAAATGTCGCCCAACATTTCGAATTTAATGCTTGCGAACTAGACTTCTCATTTCTGACGCTCGTGGTACACAACTCGTGCTCAGATGTGTCCTTTTAATGCCCAGCAAGCTGTCGCCATTTCAGGTTTCTATTTGTACTTTGGAATGCACAGAGTTGTATGTTTGCCCACTGCCTAATTATAAGCTCCAAACGAGCCCTAATGGCATAGTTAGCTTTCGATGCTTGTCTGAAAAGCGATGACGTCCACCCCGTAGCAACGTGCAATGGCTGAAGTAATTAGACCTCGGCTGAAGCCTACGTGCGATATGAACAGCTTTGCGATGGAAACTAGAGAGCGATAGTCATAATCCATTTTTTCGCCAGCGAGGACCCAAAGCGTACATGTCGTTGTCGGCGTCGCTTTTTCTGGCTGGGACATTTTAGTGCGCAGCCAGGTCCACTTGTGTAACGCTCATTTGGTTCGTGTAGTGCGCCAACGAAAGAGGCGACAAAGCATAATAAGAGCCGTGGATTCCTAGGCCATAACAAAAGCATTCGACATAAACCGCAGCATGACTAGACAACGCTTAGAGCATTGCGAAAGCATCGCACTTAATCCTTACTTACAATTGCAATATAGAGTATGGTATAATATGGGCACATTATTTTTCTTGTTCAGTTATTTGCTCTGTTTAAAAACTTCGTTCGTTACTTGATCTGCACTACCAATGATCTCTAAACATATATTCACGCGGCCCGACGCACGACTGAGCACCGCCTTGGAAGCTACCTTGCCTTTGACTATATCCGTGAAAGGACACTTTTTTTTTTCCTGTGAGTTCTTCGGCATTATGTTCAGCAAAAGTGGGTTGATCCGCCACTACATATTGGGGGCAAGCAGGCACTCCAGTAAATCACGTGTCTTTTTGAACTTATTCAAGGAGAATGAAGGACCTGGGTTGGAATTTGCAGAGCCGGTCTCTGCACTGATCCACCTCGAGGAAGAAGAGTGTACCCCGGTCCCACTCCTCAACTTTCTTACAAAAAGCATCGCTTTATCTAGGTCGACTCACCTCGACTCACGCCTGATTCACACATTGCTCACTCAGCAACTGTCGCTGCAGCTGCCAAAAGCTTGTTTTTAACACAAAGGTGTTTTATGCCTGGGTCTACCGCAGTCCTGTGACGTATTTCCGTCACGGATATGACATTGTAAAACACTAACACAGTGCCAAGGGGAAAAACACTAAGGAAACGTTCTGCAACAGGACGTCGAACCAGTGATCTCGTGGTCATTAGCGCACGACGCTAACCACCAAGTCACCGAACAACCCCTGTGCACCATGTTAATGCTGAGCCTTTTTATACAGCATGTACCGCTGGCAGTACTAAGAGTTCGGCGTTTCAGCACGTTGTTTTGCCGAGCCACCACGCGCGTCGATGGGCTCACGTGTTATCTATATGCAGTGGTCAAAGTGCGTACAAATGTTATCTAGCAAGGTGGCTCGCTCACGCGCACGGTTATCTCGGACTTCGTGTGCTCAGTACTTGTTGTGCTTCCACCGCAAGCTTGTTGTGAAGTCACAGTTGTTAAAAAGAGCACGAACGTCTGTTCGCACGCTGCCACGGCCGCGTTGGCGAAAGGAGCGTGCTGCTCACATACGAATAAGTAAGAATTGTAACCTTTATTTGTGCTCGTCCAAGTGTATACTCATGCGTTCGTTTTGTACGTCTTTCCGTTTGGGCAGCGTGCTTTAACTGTCGAGCTGTGAAAGTTGTTTGTCCGCGCTCGTCCTGTGTAGCTTCTTTCGTGCGTGATTTCTGCTTGAGTTGTGCACTGCAAGTTTCAAGCTGCTTGTCCTTCTTCGCTTGATATTGCAATTTGTTACTGCAGCAGTCATTCCTTCAACCGTGTGGTGAAACAATGCACTATGAGGACTCGACCAACTCTGCGTGGACACGTTTCACTTTCGTGATATAGCGATTCCTAATAAGAGGGATCAACCACGTTTTCTTAACAACAAATTCGCGTTCACTGTCGGTCAATTGTATTCTTTTTTTATTTATATTTGGTGGATCCCAATCTGCAGCTTCGTCTTCCCCCAAAGATATCTCGAGCTGAGAAGACTCTTCTATGCCGCCTGTGGCTTGGAGGGGCCTTCACCAACGCATAATCTTGTCTCATTGGTATTGCCAGCTCTCCTACATGCACTTACTGCAGCTGCGAAGAAACCATCGCGCACCTTCTGTGTGAGTGCACCCATTTCAACGCGCAAAGACAAGAACTCATTGCAGATCTGGATAGACTAGACGATCGGCCTTTGTCGGAACAAAGGATTCTGGGTCATTGGCCGAGCCCATCCTCAGCCCCGAAGGCTTTGAAAGCTTTGCTGCGCTTTTTGCGGACAACTGGCCTCAGAGACAGACTTTAGTGTCTTATACTTTTTGATGTTGCCTTTCCTCTGTCGCATTTTTTTTTTGTAATTTCTCTCTTTCTTCGCAACATTTCTTTTTAACATCTTTCATTCCCCTCATCGCTTTCCCCAGCACAGAGTAGCCAACTGGTCTAAGAACTGGCTAACCTCCCTGTCTTTACGCTTAAACTTTCTTCTTCCTCTATATTTGGTGGAACATGGGAAGGTAGGCTACGTTAAAGCCGGCTATCACAACATCATAATAGTAATGTACAATATAAACACACAAAAAGCGAAATTGAGAAATAAATAAAAAAAATCAAGGCAATATGTACAATACTATATACATTATAGGGCATATAATGCATGAATAAGCACAGTATGTATGGTCATATTCCAGTTTATATATCGGGATCACATTGCTGATAGAGTCCGTACAAATAGCAGCAAGATATAATATGAACTAAAGACAGTTCATTAGATTTGTGTTCATTAAAAATTGCGGAGGGAGCACACTGCACGCTTTCATTATCCGAATGTGGCCACAGTCCAAGTATTTTGTAATTGTGAGTGGTCGACTGTCAAGTCGGTTCAAGCGATCTCTCAATTCAGCGCGTTGTGGATCGTACTGCGGACATTCTAAAAGAATATGCTCCTCTGACACATCGCCATGATCGCAGGGGTCTCAGTGCGGGGACGTTCTTCTTTTTATGCGGCATAAAAAGTGAGTTGTGTATGAAACGCCTAATTGTAGACGGGGCAATAGCGCGTCGAATGGTTTATCGGTCGTTTGATTCGATGAATATTGGAGAGACGGATCTAATTGTTGTAAAAGTGACGACTTTGTATTTTCGTCAAGCCAATCATCTTTGCGTAATTTGTGGCACAGTTAAAAAAAAATCTTCTTGCTCTCTGAGAAATAAACGGGCGATGGTGACGAGGGAACTTTTTTGTGTGCTGCAGTGGCTGATTTGTTACATCAGTGACAAATTAATGACAAATTAGTGACAACCGATAGTAATTGATTTTAATATTTCATATATGACGTTATCATCTATATGAAAATAAAAATTTTTCATGATTAGCAGCGCTTCTTTTGAGTCAGACTATATTACCCAGTTTTGCCTTTGCTGGCTTTCAACAATGAATTTTGAAGCTTGTAATATTGCAACAAGCTCCGCTGCTGTAGACGATGTCTTTCGAGAAGGTCGGAAATCTTTTTCTACTTTATGTTTGGGTATATGAAAAGCCGCAGTTGAACTTTCGTCCATTGTAAAGCCCATTGTAGAGTCATCCGTGAAACAAATGTGAAACGGTCTTGGTAATTGCACATTTGCTGAAGCGTCAGAAATTTGGCCTCATGGTAGTGTGTCGAGGATTTTTTCTTTATAGCTTTTATGTCCAAAGCGACTGGAGGTGATGTAATCTGCCAAGGAGGAAAGTTGATATCTGTCATGAATAACTTTTAGGGTGGATACGTCCCGCAGGAATCGGGCATGCCGCACTACGACGTTCCGGAGGTGCGTGCGTGAAACGAAAACACTCTTCGCCAAGTGGAGCACGTTAGACACGGGTAAGAGAGAGAACGAACAAAGGCAAAAAAAATTGTAGGAGGGAAATGAAGGTAGGAAACGGGTCAGATGTAGAGAACGTGATAGGAAGAAAGACAAAAGTATAGATAAATAAAAAATAAAGTAAAAATATAGAAGAGAGAAGGGCATAGAAACAGAGAAAATATGTTGAAAAAACAGACGTGCATATGAGATAGAAAAACAGAGCAAGACAGAAAAAATTAAAGGGAGAAACAAAGAGAAATCAAGAAAGAGAGAGAAAGAAGTAGATAGCGACAGAATGAAAGGAAAGAAAGAGAAATGAAGATGTAAAAAGCCAGGCACGGAAACAAATAGGTAGAAAAAGAAAGCAGTAGGAAGAAATAAATAAAAAGCAATGTATGCATGAAAGAGAAACAAAAAAAGTCCGCCGAACTGTGCTCTTCCTTCAGACTCAGCCCCACAAGGGAGAAGCTGTCATATATTTTAAAGAAAAGCCCCATAAAAACTGCTCCCAGATCCCGCTGTCGGCAACGGAAACTACGCTGGAAGCGAGAATAAAAGTAATTAGGGAAGCCCCACTTCGACTGGAGATTTTCAATGGCCCGCTATTATCTCTTGAATTTACGGAAGCTGAAAGTGCGAAGAGGATGGGGGAGAAAAGGGACTTGTGAAACTGAAGGCGTAATAAATACGAAGCTAAGCTGCAGAAACTCATTAAAATGTCGTTTCTCTTAATCCTCAAGGACTCACTCTCTGGATTTCGTGCCAACCGGTTGTGCCGCCGCGATCTCAGACGACAGCGCAGCTCTGGCCGACTGGGCTCAACCTACGCCTTCTCCTGACGCCGACAAGAGCTCTCGCCGAGTGGTGCCCCATCCTCGGACTCCTGCGACCGTGTCCATCTTTCCTATCTTCTCCTTACTTCCTTCTGTCGCTGTCCCTACGCCTCGCTCTCTCCTTCCTCTTTCTCTATCTTTTCACCTTATAATCCTATCCTTAGTCCCTTCTCTACCCACATCCCTCGTGAGCAACTGTTGAGGTGTCCTTCCCCTGAGAGACACATACGGGGCTCACTTTTCTCTTCAGATCATTTAAAATCGCCCCACCCCCCCTTTAGTACTCAATGTTCGTCTCTTCGTCGCTTTACTGATGGATATGAACTTGTGTTTTCTTTACATCCCTTCAATGTCAACGCTATAGAAATACTGAAATTCACTTGATGGTCAAGCTAAAGTGTGAACATTTTTACTACTGCGCTGAACTTGGGAGCCTTTCGGTGATTGACTGACAGCGTGTGCAGATTGAAATGCAGAAAAGACATTATAAGCGTACCATTATTGTCACTATCAGTTTGCGCAAAGATACACATGAAATATAGATGAATGTTTAGAAGAAATCTAGAAACTTCTACAAGATTGAGAGCAAATCGGGCATAACAAAACAAAAAAATTCCGCCACACTGCGTCACGCAAGACTGGTCGGTCCTCTGCTGCTCCGTGCTTGTATGTGCACACATGCAACCACACCCCCAAGTACAAAGTGTTCCCGTCATCACACGTGAATAACGAGAATCGGCTATAGGTGTCGATTGGGTTGGATCGGGTGCCTCTGTGGCTGTCTTCTTCTTTGTCGAAAAAGTGACCTCTCGAAGCAAACTTGCTGTAAAAGTCGTGAGCGTGCGCTGAAATGACTATCACAGATTTCAGACGTTTATAATATTACCAAAGGGGTAATACTCACTATGAAGTAAAACAGAAAACATGGGTATTTTACGTACAATGAGCATTGTTCAAGCATGCATATTCAGTCGCTGAACTTTTATTCTTAAAGGAGAGTTGAGCATCGCAAAAAACTTTATCCTTTTGTCACCAAGAATTTGAACAAATTCTCAAATGTAGCTTCACGTTCAATGCTTTGCGTTTAAAATGAAGCTCTTTAAACATTTTAATCGCGAAGCTTTGTAGCTGTCGAATGTTACTGCTTGCAAAAAAATTCAAGCCGTAGAACACGCAACGACTTGCAGTCGTATGGCAGAAGAGCAATTGAGCTGCAGAGATTTGAAAAATATAAATAAGGGCGAGATAGCTGAGCATCCGTAAACATTACTGAGGCCTAAATCTCAGCGAATGCGGACTGAGGGGAAACGCGTGAAGCCCCTTTTTGTGCACTATTTCTGAGTTTAGATGCGTCTTTCCAACGTTTCTTTTGTATCCTGTTATTTTTACGCACTTTGCTTTTCTTCAAGTGTAAAAAACCTGGCCCGAGTGTGACAGGGTTTTTTTTCAAGTCCACGAATTGCTTTCTCGATAACATCGTATAAGCCCTAATTCAAATTCGCGATTTATTATTCGACATAAAGCCATTGTATTAGCATTCGCATTTATGGAATGTTTGTAAAATGCAATGAAAACAAAGCGCATGAGCACCATGAGATTTTTCAATATGGGCCGTAGGTGTTTTAATCTTGCGCATGCTTGTAGAGTTGTGAATTTTCATGTACACTAAAATGGCTATGAATAAACATCGTTAACCAGGCACATGTTGCTAGAGCTTTAACTGGTCAAGCAAGCCAAAAAAAATATCGCAGCATATCAACGGAGTGAATGATGATGAGTGGGGCGAAGCGTTCGTCAGCCCTTCCGTGCTTCCGTACGTCCGTTCTTGCTTCCATCCATCCGCGTGACCATCCATGCGTCCATCCATGCATCCGTACGTGAAACCGTCTATCTATCTATCTGTCTGTCTGTTCGTGCATCCATCCATCCGTACGTCCGAGTGTCTATTGATCCGTCCGTCCGTCTGCTAGTCTGTCTGTCACATACCCGCTCTAGAGCGGGTATGTGCCACCGGTGACTACGTACTACTACATACATACAAGGGATGGACAGACCCACGTCTTAAGGAGCTTCGCTCCAGAAGAAAGAAGCATATCGGAACTCCCCCTCTCTAAAGAAAAAGAAAACGGAATGGAAATAGTGCCGTTTTAAGCCTCCAAACACACCCCCAGAGGTCAACTTCTATGATCGCAATTTTCGCAATTTCCGCTAACGGCGTATATAATCGAATCACATTTTAATATTTATCTCACCACCTAGAGTCTTGATGTTTTCCGCCCGAGGACACAAGAAAAGCTTCGAGTGAAAGCGTCCTATCTTTGGTTCCGAGAATCCATCCGGTGGATCCTCTGGCAACAAAACTATATATATATATATATATATATATATATATATATATATATATATATATATATATATATATATATATATATATATATATATATATATATATATATATACGTTCTGTGCTTATCGGCTTTTGCGAGGTGTTCTCTCCACTCTCGGCATAGTCGAGTCAGTTGACGCTTCGATCAGAAATGTATAAGTCAGACTGACCTGAAGAAGAAGAAGAAGAGAAAGCTCTCGGGAGCCTAGATCGGCCGATTGACTGAGGCATTAGGTGTGATCGGAAAAGCGAACGCGAAGGGGGAATACGACTGCCAAAGGATTTGGCTGTGCACGGTGTGCGATGCTGTCCGGAACTATCTCCGGTCGTCAGCCATCGTGTGTCCGAGAACTCGCTTTAAAAGCTAGCGCTTTACTAGTTGGGAAGGGACCGGAAATAGGGAAGCGATTCTGAGACGTCGTAACTTTCTCATAATTGGTGCGAAAAACGGCTGCAAATTGCTTTGTTTGTTTGACATACTCGATCGTTACACCTGCGTAGTGGGCGTATAGTAATTGCCGTCGAGGCTATGGCAGTTGCCCACATTTGTATTTTCTTGAATTAGCTATGTAGACGAAGAAACATAAAGAAGAAACTATAACAAAAAAGTTTAGCAAAAAAGGTGGGGCCTCAGCTTGTGGGCATGTATTTTTGAGAAATAAGAGCATCAGACGGTAATCTTTCCATTTGGTCCATTCTTAATAAATAAAGACAAAAAACTATCAAAGATTCTCAAATTACCGGCTATTGAGTACCGTTTGTTATTATTCTTTGACTTTTTTTGCTGCAGAACTTAATAATATGGAGTAGCCTAGGCAATGTGGACCTCAACATCTCCACAGCAAAACACTTAAAACAGAACGGACAAGGCTAAATGCGACATTATAAATTTCTATAACTGCATAAATTATATAGAATGATATCATTTAGCGCTCCAATATGTATTATACAATAGCGTCTTTCAGATTTGTTGTCACCCTCCATTTCTCGTTATGCTCTATTTTGTGGGCATAGTATGCCTTAGTGTAATAACAGCAAATCAGCCGGACTAAATACGTTAGATGTAAATGCAGCTACATTGATAAAACGAAGGTGTATTTTGATTCTTGTGATTATTGAATTGTGTTGTGGAAGGTGCATTAAATTATAGCGCCGTTAAGAGAAAACATTATCAGCCGGCCAGTTAGCTCATCCTCTAAGGGCGCTATCCTAGCATGTCTTCAGACATTTTCATCATCGCATCATGTTCATTTTCAAAAGATGAGATGGCGGCATGGCTATTCATGCAAAAGCTGTTGCCACCAAGAAAACAGATACCACATGGGTAATAGTTAGATATGATTAGGTCTAGCCTGTTATAGGCGCAGGGAATACTCTGAATACTACTCAACCTGAGTGCTCGCTTGTGACGTTGACAATTTATTCCTGTTTTCACAAACTGCAAGAGACTTCACTGAACGAACGCCTAAATGTCCCAGCTTCAGACTTTTGCCGTATTGTGACACTTCTTGAAAAACAGCGTATGACACCACACCACATTGAAGAAATAACAGCCGACGTGGGGGGCACCACACAGTCAGCACACATGCCTTACCGTAATTTAACTATGCATTTTGTTCTTCGGTACGTGAATTAGTACAAATTGTGGCGCGTGCTGTGTTTGCGAAAAGGCTTAAATTGATTATACGTTAAGCACGCGCTTAGATAAGGGTTCTCATGAGCTATCTCCTTGTAACAAGGGCCAAATACTTCTTTCTCACAGCTTTTCGCTTCGCTCATGTGAGGTCTCATATTTCTTTCTCAGTTACGCGATAATTTCCAAACAGGAGTGTTTCTTATCATCTTCGGCGTAGCTGTACTAAGTCATATTAACAAATATTCAATTACCCGCTGCTTTTCTCAACGAATGCTTGACTAGATCGACGAAGTACAGTGGTTGTGTGAATTTATGCAGTTTTCTGGTTGTTATTTTGATTTGGTTTATGTCAGCATTTTACAAAGATTGCAGATTATGAGAACTAGGCAGGCTAAAAATATTTTTCCGTGAAAAGCTCTCGAAGGGCGGCTACATTTTAAGGCTTCTCGAAATGAGAATGCAACCGTTTTGGTAGAGGATGACAAAGCGTTTATTATTAACAATAAAGCTTTGCCATCTCACATCTGATACGGCGCCTAGAAGATATTGTCAGTAGGACCATAGATCGTCAAGAAAAGTGGAACGCGCTCAGACTCACCCAAGAAATACATCTTGCGCTTTGGACTCACTCGGAACAGACTTAACAAAATTTTCATGAGTCTTACTATTTTGAACTTCAGTTCGCCCTGCGTTACAAATGAAGACTCATAAAAATTTTTCTTCAACTGGACTTACTCGCACTCAAACTCACCAAAACATTATTTCTCACCTCATCTTCATCGCTCACCAAAGTATTGCTCCTACTCGGACTCAAGGCTCGATCTGAGTTCAAGTGAGCTGGCTCATGATTCTGTTAGCCTAATATTAACTTTTTGAGCATAGTGTCAATGTTCTTTAATCCCAATATCTCACGTAGTCCATGCCCTTCTGTGGGAGCCTTTTGATATAGTTCCTCCGAGTACGGCTTATGAGTTGTTTCGAATTAGTAAAAGATATTTTCCTTCAAGATATATTTATCGAGAAGTTCCCTGAAAGAGTGAGCGGCGGGGAGGTCAAGGCACCCAATACGCAATATCACGCCTCTGGTAAAAAAAAAATATTGAAATAGTCCACGAACCGTACTGCTTTCGAATACGCATGAGTAACTTGAGTATAATGTTGAATCTAAGTAAGGCTGATACAGTAATGGTGAAGATGAGTAAATATCGCAGAACATGCGTTTGTACATTTTCGTGCCATACGCTAGACGTTTGCTTTGCTAAATATATTGATGATAACTGCTATAGGCTGTGAGCCTGTTATTGTTTTTTTTTCTCAAGTAAGCCAGTTTAATGACACAGTACTGATGAGATAGTGCGTGTAGGGAGGGGGGCTAAGAATTGAAGAAAGGCAGGGAGGTTAACCAGGTCCGAGTCCGATAGGCTACCTTGCACTGGGGAAGGAAGAGGGCGAAGGAGAGTTACAGGAGAGGAAAGAAAGGTCCCTGTTTGTGCTGACGGGTAACAGTTTCACGTTTGGCAACACAAACGACGAATCAGACCGGTGTCCTTTAAAAACGCAACAGAGCGTTCGATGCCTTTCGGAACTGGGATGGGCAGCCCCATGGTTTCAATAGCCTTCTCTCTACAGTGAAATCTCTTCCGTTTAGTTGACACAGAAGAATAACATGGTAACGCCTCTCGTTTGCATATGTCGGGCAGTAACACAAAAGGTGTGCGATAGTTTCATGGACGACACAGTGGTTGCACCCGGCGTTGTCAGCCATCTCAATCTCAAATGGGTAGGCATTGGAGAAAGCTACGCCCAGACGCCGATGGCACAACACTGACGCGAAATAGTAGCTGCACATTTTGTATACTGGACTTGTCTACATGTCACATGAGTGACATCACATGCTGAATATTTCTGATTGGATTCACAAAGAAGCCGTCCGGTCCATATTGAGACTATAGTATATCTGTAGATTAAAGAAATTATTAATTGGAGCTCTATTACGTCATCGTCAAATAAGGGGAGGGAGAATGATATTTGAACACCAGTATTTACACCATCTGTGAATCTGGCTCGGAAAAATTTCATTACGTCGGCGTCTGGGCAAGTTCAAAGCCCAAGTTATTCTTCTCGACTGAGTCTTATTGAGCCCCACATTTTTTTTTGCCAGCCTAATGTCAAATCTACTCATCTTCAGCATTACTATCAGCCATACGCTGTATTCAAATTAATACTCGTGTCTACTCACACCTATTCCAAAGCAGTAATGTTCATGCGTAGGAGAGTGCCTTGCCTTCCTGCTCGCCAACTTTTCCAGGGAAGTGCTTGATAAATATATCTGATGTCGTCATTTCTTTCAAGAAAGGCGTTTTCACTGATGTGCAACCACTCGTAACTTGCATTCGAAGGTGCCAGGAAGAGAACCTATTACCAGGGATATTGGCGTGAAAGAGCATTGAAACTGTGGTCGAAATATCAAATTCCAAGTTAACGGACTCGTGAGTCAACTCACTCGCACTCGTAGACTTATATGGAGCCACGAGTCTGATTTTGAACGAGTAATATTTTTACAAGTACGAGTCTCAGTAAGTCCGGCTGAAAAAAAAAATGTTTGTGTGAGTTCGAGTGAGTCCTGCTCGAAAACGTTTTGGTGAGTCAGGGTCTGAGTGAGTTCGAAGTAAAAAATATACTTCGTGAATAAGTCTGAATGAGCTCCACAACATTTGCAAATCTATGGTGAGCACATACGCTGAAAATCATCCAGTGGGTGTTTAGACGAGCTTTATAAAAGCAATATCTCGGCAATTGTCTAGGATAAAGAAACCAATGGCTAAAATTGGCTCTCTTTCAATATTAAGAGTAATGGCGCACCTGCAGGAGATGGTCTGCCAATGAAAAGGGCTAATTGGTGTTTGTAATCGAATACTGAAGCGAAGATTACGATGGCCTTGTCACTTAGTACTCTTAGGCGCAGATTGCCTTCACTTCGAAGACTGACATTCTTCGAAACATAATGAAAGACCATTACCCCTGAATACATGTTTAAGAGATAAAGTCCATGCTAAGGAGACGAGGGCAATGTCGCAAGTTATAGGTCATTTTCCACAGATGTCCACAGATGAAAGAAGGCGGAGCTCTCGGCGCCAGCTTTAAAGCAGATGATTCTACTCATGCTACACGAAGAATACAAAGATCATGTCAAACTTTACACGGATGGCTCGACAACTGTTGGAGGATCTGCAGGAGCTGTGATCTTCCCAGCAAGAGCCGAAACCATCCAGTTCAGAACGTCACACAAGACGACATCGACAGCCGTGGAGCTCGCGGCACTCCGCAGCGCACTCCGCAGGATTGACCAAGAGACACCACAAAAATGGAGCATTTTTACTGATTCGAAACCAGCTCTCCAATGTCTACACAATACTCTACGTCGTGGACCTCAAGATCAATTGGCGCTCGAAATACGACAACTGTACCATCACCTAATAGACGAAGGACATGACATATCTTTTCAGTGGTTACCAGGCCATTGCGGCATCATCGGTAACGAGCATGCCGACAATGCAGCTAAGAATGCTCACGAAAATGGAGTGATGGAACCTATTCCACTATCAAGAAGCGACGCAGCAGCAAAGATTAATACGCTTGCGCAGGATGTCGCAAGGTCTATGCGGAATACGCCCGGTTTTCTCCACACCCGTCTTCACCGCCTGGACCCATGCCTACGACTTACTATTCCATCTGGCCTACCCCGATCCGAGACGACCCTTCTCTGCCGTATGTGGCTTGGGGTGTCTTTCACGAACGCTTTTGCCTGCCGCATCGGAATGAGAGACAGCGCTACATGCGATCATTGCGACAATGACGAAACAATTGAACATATTTTATGTCAGTGCCCCCAGTACAGCTCTCAGCGACAGTCCCTCTCAGCAGTGTTTGCTCGCCTCGACGACCAGCCATTTTCTGAGCAGTCAATCTTGGAATGTCGGAAAGATCGAGCTTCACGCCAGAAAGCAACGAAGGCGCTGATGAAGTTTCTGCGAGCGACCCGCCTCGTTGAACGATTGTGACACTACTGTGTGCGAGTGTGTGTATGTGTGTTTGTGCTTCTCTTCCTCCCTTTCCCCTTACCCTTTCCCCAGTGCAGGGTAGCAAACCGGATATGTTTTCTGGTTAACCTCCCTGCCTTTCCGCAATAAATTTTCTCTCTCTCTCTCCACAGATGTCCTATTATACGGCAGTCTTGCATGCCAACGGGAAATCGAGAGTTTTTTTAGGGCTATAGGCATATTGCATTAGTTTTTGTTTTGAAGTACGAAAGCAAAATACCTACAAGAGCTTGAAGAAGGAAAACAATTATGAGGTTATGTAATATGAAAGACCATCTCGATATTGCTTCAATGCTTCGTGAACGTATTCTCATATTAACAAAAGAAGCCGACGAAACTCACAGAAACGTCAGCCAAAAAAAATCTCCTACGAATAATTTAGCATTTTTGCAGATTTAACATACTTGTTTTTGTTTCTTTAGGTTTCCCAGCAGTATTAATACACTTTACCTCATTGCTATTGCGTTTTCTCGATAAAGTCATTAAGGGACCTGTAGTACAGAACATACCCATCCCACAGCTCACTGCCTACGCCTGTGGTGTTGTAGCAAATTCTGTAAAAGTGCACAAGCCACCACTTGTGTTGTAACGACATGTATGTCTTCGTCAAAGAGAAGCCTTTGTGGCTTCTCATTATAGACTTTCCTGAACTATTATGCACTCCTTAGGTTACGGTTTATACGACTGTAACAAACAAATGAAAACAAATTAGATAAAGAGATAACGCTAAACGTTGCAAGAATGAAAAAGTGAATTTAGCGAGGTACATACTTTATTTTATGTTGCCGTCATCCTGGGTTGTCCCTTGGTTCTATCTTCAAAGCCCTGAAAAGCAGCACTTTCCAGCACTTCATATTTTCGCACCAAGATGGGGAAGAATAATGAACACGCAAGTTTTTTTTTTATTTGACCGAATTCTCGAAGCAGTCACACAATGCTTTGATAATTCCGAATAATATCCCGAGCATTGATGTCCTCTTTGCACTTTGACACATCTTTCAAAAAAGAAACGCGTAGAAAAGTATTACCACGAAGACACTAGTCATGCTACCACCTCATGAGTATCAGCATGAGAAATGAGACAGTGCCATGACTGCTCATGCGGTGAGCACAGTTCTCGGAGCAGCCGCGACGGGCAGTGGTTCGCTGAACATTGAGTGCATCGACATAATTTATGTGTAGGCATATGCATTCGAACACAATTTTAACAGCCATGTGGTGCGCTTGAGCTGTGTGGTACGTTTGTGCTAGCCCCTAAAGGTACACTAGTCTGTTTGCTTGAAGTGGGGAATGAAGGAAAAGTGATTGTGTGTCTAATAACGTCACGTGGCCGGTTATAGTTGCGTGGGTGGAATGGTGCTTTAGCGGGAGTGCATGTTTTTTTTTTATGCCTGAGTGCTATACGTCTCTTGCGTGGAAGATTTCAGCCTAAAGCAAATCTCACGCTGTTTATTTCGGTGCACATTTGCTTTTGTTTTTTGCGAAATACTGCCATGCAAACATGGTTTTTCTGTTGAGTAAGCGTGTATAGTAAAGCATGTTGCCACCTATGACACTGCATGCAACAAACAAATACAAAATACCACCTCCCACGGTGTTCTGGTGGTTATGGCGCGTGACTGTTGACCCGGATGTCGTGCGATTGAATTGAAGCCCCGGCGGGCACATCTCGGTGTAAGCAATATGCTAGAGGCCCATATGCGTAGATTTAGGTGCACAATAAAAAGCCTCATTCACCATCACTCGGCAGCGCAGAAAGAAATAAATCCCTTTTGTGCTTACTAAAGACTACGGGCCTTTGTGAACTCCTTGGACTATTTTATGGTACCCTGTAACATACGTGTCAGCGCATTTCTTAATCATATCCTTCTCTTCTTGATTCCTCTCTTTCAGTCTCATCTTTATATTCGCCTTTCCCAAGTCCTCGGCGTAAGGTTGCTAACCAGACATGTTCGTTGTTAACTACTCTGGCTTGTGCCTATTGTTTTCTTCCCTCTTTAAAGGACTCCAGGAGGCCGATACATCTTAAGCCCCTCCCCTTCGGCATTCTTCACAGCTGAATCCAAGTTTTAGACCGTAAAAGCTCTGAAATTACATTACTTAGATAAATATGTGCATATCTGTGTGACCATGGCTGATCACACTGTCATCAAAAGCGGTTATTGGAATTAGGCCATCACAGCTTACGCTTAAGAAAACGCTTCGTTCTAAAGTAACCTAGTAGGGCATAGTCGCTTTCGGCAGTGCTTATTCTTGGCTTACTCTATAGGAATGGGAAAGGCGTAAATATAAATTCGCAATAACATAGTCTTGTGCTTCAGTTCAATGGTAGCTAAGTTGAAGTAAACGTTTTATTGATAAATAATAACGTTGATATGAAAGAGTCCGTTTAGTGAAATGCTGCAAAGTATTTTTTTTTCATTCACACAAACTTTCATAAATACTATTATTACCTTGTTCCTATGGATGCTAATTGCTTCATCAGTGCCCAACAATGAACAACATTTTGAAGATGCAGCGGAACGTCAACAGAATTAGAAGACATAAAATTAAATGTGCATTATGAATAAATTATAAAGATGCCTTTTTTGGTTGGACAATGAGCTAGACATGAAGGTTACCTCGAAAAACCAAGCCTAGTCCATTCTATTACTCTAATAGCATGTTCTTACTATAATTAGTGAAATTAGTTGATGACATGATATCTTTCATATAAATCTCAAGTTCTAGATAAGAGTGCCGGTTATGTCTAATAAACTTAGACACCAAAGCGAGATGGATATCTCTCTCGTCTTAGCGTCGGGCTTAAGATGCACCCCTCAGCCAGGAATCAACATCAAGTGAGGCTTTTTTAAAGCGTACCAGTAAGACATTTTGCTGCATTTCATTGTTCTCGAAGGATATAAAAGCAGCGAGATGCATCTTGTAACACACAGCAGCTAAAGTATTTTTTTCCAGATGGCTAATCAGCCTACGCACTGCACAATTTGATTGCCTCCATTTTTATTGAAGGTGAACAAGTCAAATCTGACATATCCAGTGATTTTCCTCTATTATACGTGTCTATAAGCAAATCAGAAAGTAATCACAGGTACTGGCGTACATTTGACTCAATATGCAATATAAATTGCAACACGCGTGCAACATAGTAAAACCTGTCTATATATAAACTGATGACAGCGTTAAAGATATTGCAGGCGCCACTTCACAATGACCGAAAAGTTTGTAAATGTTACAGTCAGATAAAAGAAAAAGTAATGCCAAAAGAACAAAAACAGCCGCATGTTCAAACATGACTATCTGGAGCCCGCTGTCTATGAAAACCAGATTTGAGCCTGTATTAAAGTAAAAAAGACGGCTTCGAAATAGCGAGATAGATTTAAACATCTAATTAAAAGTCTGTCCTGTTCGCGAACATTTAGCTATAATAAAACAGTCGTCGGCAAATTCATTGCCGTTTCATAAAACATGTTCCATGCTATGCAAAAACATATTGTATGCCCGCTCTTCGAATGCCACAAAAAGAATTGCCCTAGCATAAAACTTGAAGTACCACGAAATACTGCTTCTTGTGAAAACTGCACCGTATATTTAACGGCATCATGGTTCCCACTACACCATAAACTGACGGAAGGAAAATAAACAACCATATGTGAAACTCAGTTTTTTTTCAGTATTGCGGCTAATACCTGAAAGGTCTCTGAAGCTTTACACCCACTTTCATCCTTGTAGGCTTTTATAAAGTGATGTTAAAATGTGCTTTCTGAAATAGTTAAATGAGGAGGTATATACTTATAGCCAGATTGATCCCACACGCTTCGAATGAACTGCAGCAAAATACTAGAAACCTTAGCCGCCATGAAAGTATGAGTTAGGCTTGACACCAACTCAGGTAATAGGAAATAACGTGAAAAACTTAGTAGGAACCAAAAACGATACATATAATACCCCAAAATTTCATCTTCTAGCAAATTACGCAGCAGACAGTATGCAAAGAAATACCAAGAGATAGACGACCGCAGACTGCAATAGTCCGTGTCTTCTCATTTTGCCTCGTCTGCTGCCGCAGTTTACTAGAAGATGAACCCATACCAATTTGGCCAGCTTTCAACGCTTGTAAATGAAAGTTTGTCTAGTTGGTAGGGAATACTTATGGAGAAACGTAAGGCACTGCCATCTCATACTTAATAGGTGGCGTTCCTGTTGCCTGGTTGTGTTGTTTCGGATACCCATTTACATGGTTTACATGTTCTTGCAAAATATACAGGGCTGGATGGTACGCTGCTGTATACTTTGCGCAGCAGTACGGTCATCCGCTTATCTATAGGTCAATTACTCATAGAAAAACCTTATCCTGAGAAACTAACTGCGCACACGAAAAGTGTAACGAAAGTATAAACGGTAGCTTATGACAGGCTTTATAGCGCTATTTTTATAGCAAACGCAACCGCATCGTAACTTCACCCAACCAAGTAATTTAAAATAGCTAAATCAACGTTATACCTGAAACGCATGGTTAACTACACAGACATCATGCTTAAAGGGACACTAAAGGCAACTATTAAGTCGACGTTGATTGCTGAAATAGCGTTCTAGAAACCTCGTGGTGTTAATTTTGTGTCAAATCACGTTTTAGTGGTCCGCATCGCATAAGCACGCTTTAAATTACCCGCCTCAAGAAGCTGACCGACCGGACCGACTCACGTCACCGTTGCCATGCACAACGCGTTGCCCGGCTTTACTGCGCTAGTAGCAGCAGACCGAAAGCAGCGGGAGCCACAGCAAAAACAACGGCCATTGATCAATTTTCCACTTTTGGCTTCAAGCAGAGTCCTTCAATGCTTTACTCTGCTTCAAGACTGCAGACGTTTTTTGTTTCAAATGCGCTCCGCTAGATGGCACCACATGTCCCGTGTAACCATGCGAAAGTTGAATTTTGAACCACTCGCGCCATTCCCCATAGTAACGTCCGATGGTTCTTTTTCCATGAATCAAACAGAAACGAACAAGCAGCATTTTATTGCATCTCTTGATGCACAGACGGCTCTTTATTTAGTGCAGTTAGATTGATTACTAGTGATTAATTGTACGCGATTCGTCTGATGTCAACGCGATCATTTTGATAATATCCTACTGCGGCACTTGTGTTCTTGTGCATTTACCCTAATTTCTCGGTAAGTAGGGCACTGTTATTGATATTGTTGTCGTTTTAGATGTCATACACTGTGCTTTCACTCTGACGTAAATTCTAATTAGTATTTAGTGTCTCTTTTATCAGGAGAAGGCTGTTCTTGCCTACGCAATTTTTATAATGAATATAACCAATCCATAAACAGCAGTCTCAATAAAAGCAGAACTGCTATCCTAGTCAAGCATGACATTCCTATAGCGCCTAACAAGTTGGAACGCCTTCGCTGTACAAACAGACTCGAAGGTAAAAACTGATGTCAATGCTACAGAGGATAGTCCATGCTTCTCAGGGTCCTGCTTTACGACAGAGCTGTGGTACAACCCCCTCATTTATGCGATTATGAATGGGGACACACAAGAAAACAGGAAAACAACGCAGCGATGACCGAGGAAGCTGCTCGTCACATGTTGGCAATACCCAGGCGAGAGCATCACCACGCAAAAAGCGAAAGTGCGAGCTTCCTAATCTTGGGCCGACCACGTCCAGATGTGGCAGCAAAACAAGGAGTCCTATAGAGTTAGGTCACATAGTATCGGCGATTCTGAACGCTTTGTCGCGCGGCAGGATAGTCCATTATTCTAGCATATATCTGACCCATCTTTCCACTACTGTGTCGCAGAAGGCTGTGCGGTTAGTCGTCTAGTGACTTGGCGTCTAATCCCCACCACGATCGCGGCCAGTTTTCTGGAAAGAGGAGCGGGTGACTTGCAGAATATCTCGTTGTGGACATGAAATGAAGAAATAAAACAAAGCAGCGTCTGTAATACAGCTTTTCCTCCACAGAGTGAACTAAGTGGTACACTTGTTCTGGAGAAATAGTGATTCTCATTGCACTGAAACTTCATCTTTAATAATTTTTTGTGCCGCACTTACCATGAAGGTTTAGGAAGCACCATTTCACTTTTCAATAGTTAGTTACAGAACTCATCGAAAAGCATAGTCTTGCTTTCATACACTGGTACGATGAAAACAAGGACATTTGTTACGAAGGCTACCTACAGTCTTTGAGATTCAAGAAAAAGATATATAATGTGTTTCACTGCTCTTCCATCAAGTGGACCATCAAGTAGACTCGGAAGCATCTGCTTGAACAATTCTGAAAACACGGCTTGTATAACTTCAGAGTATCAAAAGGAAGTTTCCAAAGAAAAAATGCCTTTATTTAGGGCAAGCGAGAAGTTTACGAAACCAATCTATACATTGCTATGTTATTTGTAACTTTGCTTCTGTGGATAAAACGAGACATTGCTTTACTAACGAACTGAAAAAAATTGTGAGGTTGTCTTTGAACACTTGTTACTATTGCATAATTTGCAGCGCGAGCAGCCGACGGCAGCAAAAAGCTCCTGCATTCATGAGAGAGTTATAGGGACAAGTCAAGTCAAGTCAAGTCAAATATTATTTAGGATATGCACGAAGCATAATGTTCAAAGCTATAGCCCTAGCAAGAAAGCTGTAAGCATCCAGCTTGGAGAGGCTAGGGAACCACAACAAGGCAATACCAGCAAATGTAATCATATACAGAAAGCGTAGCCATATTCTACTCACGCATACCGTCGAAGCTACCAACAAGTTATTCGTAATATTAACTAGACATACAGCTTCACTCGTTGTACCTACTTCCACACTGTGCCATTCCATGTTTCACCGCTGCAAAGCACGCATTTAGACGACGCAGTGCTGTGAAGCAGGCGTGTCGTATTTCTTCTTTTTTTTTTTTTGCGGGGTGCTTACAAGTATGAATGGGCTCATAAAAATCTCTTTTTTGACGTAGCCAAAAACTTCTTCAACGTAGATAATAATCTTGCGGCACGCGCACAGGTGGTCGGGGAACACCATTTAAACACCATTCGAGGCCAGGGGCCGGCCTCCGCCGCGGCGGCGGTCACTGTTGCCGATCGGCGGCGTCAGCTGCGCTGCCGCTGAGAGGGGGCACTCACCAGCGACGAGCTGGCTGACCAAGTTTGGGCCGTATGGCAAGCTGAAGATGCCACCCGGGTGCAAGGAATTTAAGCAGTCGCCTGAGGCATTGCCATCATAATCAACGGAGAGTGGCAAGGTGCAGGGGTTAATCCCCTCTTCCCCCACCTCGCCCGGTAAAACTGGCGGACTTTAAATGAAGCCCATTCATTCATTCATAGGGCACATGCAGCCGCTGCTAATGTCAGAAAATGTGGTCTCACTGCCACCACTCTTTTACTTAGGAGGTGGCACGTCGCAAAGGGAAGCGATTTCCTTTAGAACCAGCGAATCGCTTTTTACATTATTACTTGCGATTGCGAAGGTGACGTCAGCTATTGCCTTAGCACTATTGAAGATATGTTGAAGAAATTAATGAAAGCGTTCACAAAACTACTCACTTTCTGCTTTTTTTGTTGTTTCAGAGCCACGAAATTCTAGTTCACCTTTCTGACTTTCTTTCAATTTATTCTTTCTATCTCAGAACCATAACCTTTGGCTTGTATTCATGCGTTTGGCCAAATTCTGCGGCCGATCGCGAAGAACGCTTACAAAATCAGATATTTGTCACTCACGAAATAAATAAGTAAATAAATATTAAAGCAATTAGTTATTCGTATTCTAATACATTTGAGTGCACCCACGTAATCAGCGATATTTTTCTGACTTTACGCATGTATATCGTATACATAAAAATAAACCAACATTAGGAAGGTGATTGAGGCATCTCTTGACATAAACAGTTGAAATCGGGACCACCCCTTAAGAATACAGGAACAGCTGAGAAGATTCAAAACAATGTTTAGATAACATATCAACAAGTCATGATAGTGAAATACGGGAACTTTCATTTCATTTCGAAGTGCCCATCGCGATGCTGGAGAGCTCAAATACGCGACGGCATTGCAAATCAGCCACCATAGATTCAGGCAGGGTGCATATGTTACTTTTGCGGGATTCCAGGTCACGTTGCACGTCTATGTCGTCGGCGCTTCGCAGCGAATGCACCAAGATACCCTGACTACTCGTTTCGGTCTCCATACCACGTGCCTCACGTGCCACCTGAAGTTCACGAACGCGATGCGCAAGCTGCTTCCGGCAGCCGAACCTCCACTTCTCGACGTTCTACTTCCCGCTCGCCTTCCCCTTCAACAAGTCGTCGTGCTGTGTCGCCTATGCGTCGACGACCCACGTCCATTGAGACGGAAAGCTAACTGCCGCAGCTCCGGAGGCACGAGCTGCGTCATCGTTTAATCGTTTAAGTCCTCGCCTGTCTCCCGCCAATCTTATCGATGTAATCGTCGAAGGTGTACGAACACTTGCACTCATCGATACTGGTGCCGCGATATCTGTGATTAGTCAAAGACTCTGCCGCTCTCTTCGTAAAGTGACGATGCTTTCTCCCGTAGTTTCTCTTAGCACAGCGAGCGCCCAAGAAATTGAGCCCGTCGCGGCATGTACGGCAAAAGTGGTTATTTGTGACGCGTTGTACATCATTTAATTTGACGAGTTGGCTTCATTTTCCCACGATGTCATCCTAGGATGGAATTTCTTAACACGCCGTCGTGGACTGCGCTCGGGCCGAAGAGGAGCTGTTACCGTTTCGTGATGCGCCTTCTGTTGATATGGCCGTATCTAGTGTGGCTAACCTTGACGTCGTGACGGACATAGACCTTCCTCCTTTCAGCGCCCAGTTTGTCTCTGCCTGCTGCACTTCACTTTCTGACGCTACCGTCCTATTCACACCATCTGACATCTTCGGTAGCCGCCATCACACATCGCTGCCATTCGCCGTTCTTGTGCTTTGTCAGGACACTACCGAAATATTTATTTCCAATCCGAACTCGTGCCCCTTCAATTTGCGCCGCAACGATACGCTCGGCCACATTCAGCTTATCGATGAAGGTACTATCGTGCCGGCCGATTTCTTCGACACCATGCCGAATACAAAGCTGGACGCGCTGGTTCCTCACCTTGCCTCGGACAGCGTGTCTTTCGATGCATTTCACCGTTCTATTGACAGCCATCTCGCCCCAGCTCAACGAGAGCAACTTGTTACCCTGTTGCACGAATTCAGGCGTTCGTTTGACTTTCCCCAAGCGGTGCTAGGAAGAACGAACACCGCTGTGCACACAATTGACACATGGAAGAGTACTCCTTTGCGCCAGCGCCTTTATCGTGTGTCCCCGGCGGAGCGTCGCGTAATCGCAGAACAAGTAGATGACTTGATACATCGTGGAGTCATCAAGCCTACTTGTAGTCCTTGGTCTTCACCAGTTGTACTCGTCAAAAAAAAAGATGGTTCGATCTGGTTCTGCGTAGACTATAGGGGCCTAAACAACATTACGAGGAAAGATTTTTACCTTCTTCCCCGCATAGACGACGCTCTCGATTGTCTCCAAGGTGCAGAATTCTTTTCCTCGCTTGACCTTCGCTCAGGTTATTGGCAGGTCCCAATGGCTGAGTCTGATCGTCCAAAAATGGCGTTCGTCACACCGGATGGTCTCCATGAATTTACCGTAATGCCATTCGGACTCTGCAATGCGCCCGCCACATTCGAGCGAATGATGGACAGCATTTTACGCGGTCTCAAATGGAACAAATGCTTGTGCTATCTTGATGACGTTGTGGTCTTTTCACCCGATTTCTCTTCGCATCTCACTCGTCTTCGTAAAATTCTACAGTGCCTTACAAACGGCAGGCTTCAGCTTAACCTGAAGAAATGTCACTTCGGGACTAAACAGCTCACCATACTTGGTCATGTCTCGAAAGCTGGCATCTTTCTCGACCCTGACAAGCTTCGTGTTGTTGCCGAATTTCCTAAGCTGACTACAGTTAAAGAACTACAGAGCTTCGTGGGCCTGTTCTCTTATTTTCGTTGGTTCGTCCGGAACTTTGCTTCCATCATCGCTCCGCTCACCAAACTCCTTGCTGGCCCTGCAGATCTTTCGAATCGGACAGCAGCCTGTGACGAATCCTTCGCAACACTGCGCCAACTCCTTACCTCACCACCCGTACTGCGTCATTACGATCTTACTGCGCCGACTGAAGTACACACGGATGCAAGAGGCGTCGGCCTTGGTGCAGTACTCGCGCAACGCAAACCACTTTTTACGGAGTATGTGGTCGCCTATGCCAGCGGCGCCCTCACTAAGGCAGAAGCCAACTATTCTGTTACGGAAAAAGAGTGCCTGGCGATTGTGAGGGCGTTAAACAAGTTTCGCCCCTATTAGTACGGCCAAACTTTTGATTTGGTAACTGACCATCACGCACTCTGTTGGTTGGCTTCACTGAAAGATCCTTCTGGTCGCCTTGGACGTTGGGCACTACGCCTCTAGGAATTCGACATACGCGTCGTCTACCGATCGGGGCGAAAGCACTCTGACGCAGATGCACTTTCACGATCACTTGTGAAATCTGATGATACGGAAGTATCAGCCCTCGACCTTCCCCTCTCTGCCGTCAGGGTCACAGACATGTCATTCGAACAGTGGAAAAACTCTTGGATTGTATCGCTCTTGAATATGCTTTCTGACGCATCAACACCCGGTTACCCGCATGCTCTTCGCCGCCAAGCGACGCATTTCGCCATACGGGATGGCCTGTTATACCGTCGCAACTATCAAGTGGTGGGTCGCAAATGGCTGCTGGTTATACCCAGCCATATGCAGTCTGATATCTGCGAATATTTTCATGCTGAACCGCAACACGCACACGCCGGTGCGCTGAAGACGTATGAACGGATCCGCTAACGTTACTACTCGTGGGGTATGTACACGTTTGTACGCAAACACATTCGCTCATGTTCCCTGTGTCAGCAGCGCAAGACATTTTCTCATTCACCCGGTCAACTGCACGCTCATTTGATTGTGTTGGGATTGACCTATACGGCCCGCTACCGTGCTCTGTTGGTAGTAATCGATAGGTGATTGTGGCTGCCCACCATCTGACAAAGTACGCCGAAACGGCAGCGCTACCTTTGGCTGGTGCTCGTGACGTTGCAACCTTCATCTTGCATCGGTTTGTTCTTCGTCATGGTGCACCGCGGGAGCTCCTGAGTGACAGGGGCCGCGTATGTTTGTCCGAAGTTCTGCAACAGCTCTTACATTCATGCCGTAGGGGTACACCGCACATCAACAGCCTACCACCTTCAGACGAACGGCCTAACGGAACGTTTCAATAGAACCCTCGAAGACATGCTCGCTATGTATATTGATTCCGACCACTCCAATTGGGACGTTGTCCTTCCTTTCGTGACGTATGCCTACAATACGGCGATTCAATCAACAACGGGCTTTTCTGCATTTTTTTTCTTTTATATGGTCGTGACCCATGCAGCACAGTCGACACAATTCTGCCATACAATCCTGATGCCTCCGAGTTCAGCCCTGTTTCTGAAATGGCCGAACATGCCGAAGAGTGTCGTCAGCTTGCACGATCCTTCACAGCCGATAATCAAGCCCTCCAAAAAGATCGCCCCGACCGTGATCTTGTTCAGGACACTTTCCCCGTCGGTTCTCTCGTGTGGCTCCGACTGCCTTTCCACTCTCCTGGACTGACTCCCAAGTTCGCACCGAAGTATACAGGCCCTTACCGTGTCATACAGCACCCTTCTTCTGTCCCCTATATGATTGGACCGCTCAAGCCGTCCACGGACAAGCGCCGCCTTGGTCGTGACACGGTCCACGTCAGTCGCCTCAAGCCCTGCTACGACCCTCCTGTTCTCTCGTCACCTTGAGTCGCCAGGATGGCTCGTATTCGTAGCCGGGGTATTGTAGTGGGAAAGTCGCAAGGCACTGACTAGTGGGACCATCTCTCTCTAAGTGCGAAGCGCGAGTGTGTGCACGAGCTGTAGATGGTGGACTGCTCGAGCATTTCTGTCCGTACCGGCTGCCTCCCTACCACCGGGCGTCGCTATTAAACTCCCTTGCACTTTGAACACTAGGACTGGCTGAAGTTTTTTCTTATCAACAATTTTAATATAAGTTGTTTCTGTGAAAACTAATATTTGTTAAGCATGTTGGTTTTGAGAGTACCTAACTATACATGATTTTATGTATGCCGGAGTGTTGTTGTAAACCAATTTAGCTGTCTTATTTTTCTCCCGACGTTGCCACTGTTCTGCAATGCAGTATTTGCATAACACTCAGTATCTCCGGTAGTGTTTGGCAGGTACGTTCACTGTTCCCCATACCTTTATTTGGTAGTTAGGGTGCCTGCCGGTAACGCGTTCTTTAATCGAAGGTTCAGGTTTCACATCAGTGTTCTTGAACAATTAATGTGCCAAGCTTATCCCAGACAGGCACTCAGGTGGCTCCATGCAGCCATAGGTCCATCCCATACAAGCAAAGAGGCAGCTTGATGGGTGAGCTTAAAACTGATTCCAGAGAAATATAACGTAAGTATTTAGAAGTAAAGAAGTAGTAAGCACTTTCTGGGTAAACGTGTCGCACTTGTTACTGTGCGTCTCATCCTTTCAACATGAACCTCAAACTCGCATGAGCTGCCACGCCACAGCCACAAAAGTTTGTTCATGCGCACGTTCAGTATAATATTCGCTTACAACGTCAGATGTCGAAATGTTCAGTTACGTTGTGAAAGGTGGGCCTAATGCATACACCATGTATTGCAAAAACCAAGACAGAGAACTTCATTACATGTGCGAACAATACCTCCCTCTTGTTTCATATTGAGGAAGAAACATACTGCGAAAGCGTAAAATAGGTATTTACATAGTTATTAGTACACACTAGAACACAATATTTGGCCTTTTGTTTCCCAGTGGGCTATTCTTGTCTCTTGTACTAAATGAAAACTTCATAAACCTACAGTCAAACGATACCTTGGTTTCTCTTCTCATGAGTCCAGCTGTATTTCAGGAATGTTTCAGAAAGCATGCACGAAGTAAGTATTATGTTACTTCCTTTTGACCACACTCGGTATAATTCATGCGGTTTATTTTTTTTGTCGCTGTCTGTCATTGTTTTTTTTAAATTCTATCTGTCATCTTCGGACGTGTCGGCTATAATTTCCACGGCTATATTTCGAAGTAATTCATTGTAATTACAGACGCAGTGCGGCTAGTAATATTCTTTTCTGATCTTCACTGAAAACAAAAAGAAACAAACATTCAGTCACTGCTACAGGGGTTCATAACTACTTTAATAGATATTTTATTTTATTTGTTCTGATGAAAATCGCACAAAGCGGCAAATGTGCTTTAAGCCCTTGTTCTTTCCAAACGCAAATACAGTCATCCGACGGTGCTGTCAAATATAATTCAGGTTATTGGAAAACAGAAGCAAAAAATTTAAGCTATATAAAAAATTTCGATGGAATATAAGTGGCCCTAAACTGCAAGGACAAAACTGGGCTTCTTGAATATCCATAATGTTTTGCCTGTGCGTAAACGTGCGGAAGCAAAATTTCAGAACAAATTAGGTGCGCTTCAAAGCAAGGATTCATTCAAGCCTGGGAGCATCCCAATTTAACGGACTATGCTTGAGAATAACAGCAAAACAGCTAACACCTGCGATGTGAAATTGCCTTCTGTGAGAGCCGTGCTGCCCAACATACTCAAGGATTGAATGTTTATCTCAAATCATTTCTTTCAAATTTGTATTTTTATCTCGAATCATTTTTGAGAATGTTTTATCTCAAATCAGTTCTTTCGAACACGTATTACATGCGTAAATGTTTCTTGAAAACTGGTTTTCAGATTACCTGCCTCGCATGTTTTCTTCTAATGAAAGAAAGAGTAATTAGACTAGTCTATGAATTTATGAAAAATTAAATTTTCATCTTTAACCATGTTAGATGCAGTCTGGTTGCAAAGCAGAGAATCATCCGGTAAAAATGTTGGATTCACCAACACCCTCAAGTTTGCTTTCAAGCTGCCTAATATTAGGTGCAAATAGTGTTTAAAACAACAGTTTGGTAACTTGGAATGAAACCCAATTTGAATGTAATAGGTACAATAAATATACATTTATAAGGAAGAATAAAGTATCTTTAGGGTTCAGTGGACAAAAATTTTGAGAATATATATTTAGATCTAAAATATGAAAGTTGAACTTCACAGAAGAAAAAGTGCAGAAGGTACAAAAGTAAAAATGTTCGGCAGTTTTCAAAACAATGCTCTTTTTTTTGGTGCTCGTGGAATGTGAGGAAGTGACACACCCTGCGAAAATTGAAATTGCAAATAGAATACACATGTCGACACTTGCTTTTCCTTCGAAACATTGCATCACGGCTAAACTTTTTCTTTCCTTTTCGCAAGGTGTTTATACGGACGCCAAACGTAAACAACTGTGCTCTAGGGTATTTCGAAACGTTGTGTAAACACCAAACCTCAATATTGTTCTTTTGTGCCATCCTATGGGCATATACACCCACATGGCTCACAGGAACTCAACATCGGCCCCCGAAGACCAGCTTTGAGCCATCCAGCTCCCCGATGACACCTCCAAAACGCACGGGTCAATTATAGTAAAAAGATGGGAAGCACATTAGTTTCTGTAACCCTTAAGGGAGATCGGTACAGCGTGTTCGAAGGGAGGAAAAAGGGGAATCAAGAAAGATGGTGGAAAGGAGACCCCACCTTCTCAATGTAGGAGTGCAGAGAAAATCGAGCGCCAGGCAGGGGTATACATCTCCCCTCATTAGGTAAGGGTTGCAGCTGGCATTACGAATTGAACCTACAGGGCTTCACGCATTGAACGCAGATGATCTAATCACTTGAGTAGTGATTCGTTTGATAGGGGGTTACCAATCACCATTTAGGCAGGTAGACTAGCTCCTCTTCCGCTGGCTTCAAACAAAATTATTTCTCCTTTTGCTTGTGCCATGACACAGTCAAGGTATTCCAGCTTTCGTAATAAGAAACAGAGCAAGCCCAATTTTTAGCTTTTTTTGCCTTCTATCGTAAAACGAAGAAGCGACTAGCATACACGCGCAGCCGAAATTATTTCCGGCTATGGGTGTCGTTGTCACATTTACCGTGCATTTCACCTTCGTCGAAATGCGGCAGCCACGGTGAAAGTAACGCAAGGTCATTGAAGCAAAGCCATCCCGGCAGGTTGAACTCGGTCCAAGGCGTGTTTCTGACGTGGGCGTGTAGATTCACAGTGCCACACTCTACTCTTTCGCTGCGCTCCCCGTCGGGACTATATCTGCTGCGCGTAGTTTAAAACTTCTGAAATATGGCGTTAGGCATGCGATTACAGAAATTATGGACAGAAACGTGGAGTTAAACAGACTAGCCGTAGAGATGGGTGGTTGACTTGGCTGAATCAGAATGCACCCGAGCTAGACAGCTGTGGTTTACCCGAATGCTTTTTTTTTCTACAGGACTCACCTATTCGTGAAAGCCTCAATAACGCGTGGGTGGACAGATACTGACAGAAGCTACGGAGCAAATGAATGGTGAGACGAAGTAGACAAGTATCTACGTCAGCCGCAGAAATCGTTGCCTTTGTATCATATTCCTTCACCGGAATCTTTGTACCAGAAGTTCAACACGCCCTTATATTACTATGCTGTCTGGAATATAGTGAAGAGTAATTGAAGAAAAATTAGCAAACATCGTTTTATAAAATCAATGTTTCATTCTGCGTAAATGTTCATTCTGCGTAAATACAAGAAACACTGCAACATTTACCTTTCTCTACGCTAATCTGCACAGCGGCACTGTGAAAACTATGAACTATAACAGGAAAAAAGAATAAAAAATATTCTGTCAAGAGAAACATGGAGAAAGTATTTTAAAGCTATTCAAACAGTCCATGTGATCACTCGTAGTTACGGTAGCGTTTTATGCTAGAATAGCTAGTTCAGTAAATTCACAGCTGAATGTGATGTTGGTAATGTCATTCGCTATGCCTTTTGACAGTTATCTATTAACACAAAATAACAAGGTGAGTATACGACCTTTTTAATGAAAAAAAAACTTGTTAGCACATTTAACGTTGCCGTGACCAAGTTAACTGGCACGATGGTTCGAAAATTATCCTTTGTTTTAGAAGACAGTTGTAAAAGTCCCTTTTTTTCTGGGAGTCTTTTCTTGTACATCTGTAAGGGTTCGTGGCCGTCTGCCTAAAAGAAAGACAACGGAAGAAGCAAAAACTCAATGGATGAATAAATAAATGAGTTAAAGAACTTTATTATGTTTAATAGGTCTTGGTAGTATCTAGACTTATTCAAATAGAAACAATAAAGGAAACACCAAAATTATGCGCCACAACACCACCGACAAATGTACAGGTAACCATTCAGACTGTGGACAGTCAGACACGCGTATTGAAAGTTCGGCCGCTGTCCGTCGCTGACTGTCCAGCCAACGCGTTGGCTGCTTCTTTTGGAGCCCATGTTTGTGCCACGCGCATCGATGGTGCGCAACACGCGTCACACCAAAAGCGAAATAGCCATGAATCTCACAGATCATTATTACGGCCACCTTTTTCATTCTACTTTTCATGAGGTAGATCATGTATTCGCACTGAAGAAAAACAAAAAAATGCTAGTTTATCGAGACTCCTTACTAGATGCCGATGAAGTAGGGCAGCCCGAACTACTATCTCTAAAAAGAAAGCAATAGAAGGACATAAACAGATTGAGGCTGAAATATCGCAAGAAACACACCTTCTACCTGCAAAACGTTCGAGCTCTTTAAATATTCAAAGATGAGCTTAAGGCAATAGTCTTGCTTACATTGTGCATAATTTAGGCCATGGCCCGCTCTCGCTCTTATCTTGATTCTTTTTTTTTATTAGGAAACTCCACGAACCACCGTGCTGACAAAAACAAAAGAAGCAAGAAGCTGTGTTTTGTTTTCTGCTCATTATTTGGCCTTCACAGGGGCGTCTAAAAGAACCATCCGGGAACACAGCACTTTCGGCGAGGACCGTACCTCACAGGCATTTTACGAATTTTAAAGCAACCAGAAACACATTACGTAGAAGCTTCAACGTAATAAAATAAACTTCATTATTTATGAAGGTGGATAAACATTCTACGATAGCATAAACATCGCTTTCTGTAAAACCAATAAAGCTCTGGCAATGCAAGGGCTTTACCTTTGTAAGAACAAAATGAATGGTGGATGTGAAAAGGCAGGCATAATAGAAATAATAATTGTTGGACTTTAACGCTGGGATTCTATACTGTGCACCTAAATTTTAGTACACGGACATCAAAGAATTCCACCTCAGTCGAAAATGTGGCCGCTGCGGATGGGATTCAGTCCCGTGACCTGCGGGTTAAAAGGCATGGAGGTTAACCAGTACAGGATCTGCGGTTTGCCACCCTTCAGACGGAAACGGGTAGGCGGAGATTGCAAGAAGGAGACGAAAGAGAGTGAAAGACGGCACGTAACACATCACTCAAAACATGCAGTCAGACACTGTCCATCGCTTTGGCAAAGTACGCATCATCACCATCACAACCGCTTGTCCAAGAAGGATTGACAATAGGTAAGCTGGTTATAATTCGTATTTCAAACTATATAGCTGCCTCCAACTGCCCGAATAGAAATCAACTCACAACACCTCTTACGCATTCACGTTAGGCGATTCGAACGTAATTTTTCAAATCTTAATTTTCATTGTCGTCAGTAGAATTCCACCCTTCATCGAGAATAGGACGCATTGTAAGCTTCATGCACTTCACTTGGTTTTCCGCTGCCTTCATGACCGGCCCAGCTATGACAAATCTATGATGCAGCGTGACTATATACACTCTGAGAGAACATCGTGATAGTGATAGGTGACGTCATGTGTGGCAAAGTCATCATAAGACAATGATTTTTCGCAACACTCGTGTTCGCGCCGACAACGCCAGTGGTCAGTTCCCGCCTTTCAAAAAGCATTTATTGCTTTCGATCTTAAAAAAAAGAATAGAAAAGTTTAGTGCGGAGGGAGGTCTGACTTGGCGTGCACAAGCACATCAATGCGAAATAATGCGTGCACGGTCCATGTACTTGAATGTTGACGCATTTTGTGAGTTTTGCCTTGCAGTAATGCTGATTATGAGTTGGATATTTTCATTTCTAATGTCCATTTTATAGATGTTCAAGTGTGTTTACTATATATACTCTGTCATTGCAGATAAACAGAACATCAAGGAGACAAAAGGACAGAGAGATAAAGAGATGTTAACAGTAAGGATAGTATATAAAGAGAAATTTAGCAATGCATTTAAATTATTTTACACTAATTAGGAGTATAATAGTGAATATCCTGCTAAAAGACACCACAATAATTAAGATCAGGCTAATCCAGACTTCACGTCACTGGCTGTCTAGCTTTTTTTCCCTTCAAGTTTGTTCAAGTTTATTCATTACTGAGTACATGAGTAAAAAAAAATGAGCTCACATAAGATATACAGCGTCAGGAGGTCCCAAAGTAAGAAACTCTCAGGGGGACCTCCTATCGTTAATGGGGTACATAAAAGGTAAGTAACAGCAGCAAAAGCTACAAGTGCGAACAAAAATAAAAAGTGCATTCAACACAGAACAATAAATATTCAAATCGAAAAAGTTAATTTACCAGAACAACATTATACAAAACTACAAGAATACGTAAAAGCAGGAATTGAAAACATAGAGGTAATAATGAAAATGTTTTATTACAAATGAACAAGGGGCTCAATTAACAGTATGCTTTTCATGTTATGTTTAAAAGACTGCAATGAATGAGACGACTTAACATGAAGAGGGATATTATTCCAAAGATGAACACAAAAGAAGCGTGCTGTGTATCTGCCATAGTTTGATCTGATTTTAGGTAAAAGGAAGTTATTACGCTCTGAAAACCTGGTATTATTGTTGTTGACGAAGATATGGAACGGAATGTTATCAAGTGATATTTCGCGATGAATGAGACGGTATGTGATGAGCGACAATCTATGATAAACAATTGTTGAATGGGTAGGATTCGAAGATGTTGATAGATAGGTAGAGAATGGCAACGGAATGGGCTAAAAGTCATTGTGCAATTAGTGCATGCTTCCGACATTTTTTCAATGAAATGTGCAAATAAGCATCTTTGATAGTTTTGTTTGGAACTAGATTACATTTATATAGTTTTAATATTTGAGATTTCATGTGCCGAAACGAGGATATGGTTCTGACGCACACCATAGTGAAGGGCCCCGAAAATATTGACTATCTGGTGTTCTTTAGCGTGCACTGACATTGCACAGCGAACAGGCATCTGTCATGGAATGTTGTCGTTGTGACTGAAGCATATATTTTGAATAAAATGTTTTGCCAGAGGTGGGCTGAGAGAGATAATAAGAAAGGAATTAAGAAAAAAGGGTGAGAGATATAAAGAAAAAGAAAATAGGTCCAGTGGCCACGACGTTAGTTACGACCACTGGACGTGTTCAAACTCTGGCTATGTTGTTATAGATACCTGCATTTAGCTCTGACGTGAATCGTAAGCCGACCGCATAAATCACAAGAACATCGGCAGGGTGAACTTTATATGCCGAGATGTGTTCTTTCTCAAAATTCGCGATAAAGACATGCTGGGACTCAAACGAGGGAAGGAAGGAAGCAACAAAAGGGAGAAGGCAGGGAGGTTAACCAGAAAGACATCTGGTTGGCTACACTACACTGGGGGATTAGGGAAGACACAAGAAAGATGAGAAAGAGGAAAGAACGGAAAAAGAAAAAAGAGAGAGACTGACACAAACGAAAGGTTATTACATACTAATGCGTTACATAATCATTATTGATAAGCAGTTTTATACATAAGCGTATCAATCGCATTCAAACCATCCGAATGAATTTTTTATCCGGTTCTCTTAATTATACGTTTACTGTATACGACAAAGGAAAATTCCTACGAGAGAATTCTAAGGAATGATTTATTATGTTCATTGCAATTAAGGAAAGCATAACAATGAATCTGTAATAATAATTGTTTCGGTTTAACGTCCCAAAACCACCATGTGATTATGAAAGACACCGTGGTGGAAGACTCCGGAAATTTCGACAGTCGGGGATTCTTTAACGTGCACCTAAATTTAGGTGCACGGGCCTGAAGCATTTTCGCCTTTACCTCCAGCAGCCAAGACAGCCTAGCGACAGTTTCGCAAAGCTTCGGCATTTCCACTAGGCTTGGCCGGCGCCATGGTCCCGATCACACAATGCCCCAACAGGAACACAGGAAGGACAGTTCGTGCTCTTTTGGCAGCCTTTGACAGCTTTCTCCGTGTTTCACGCATCGCACTTACTGGAGCGCGTGCCTTCAGATTACGTGCTCACATTCTTCTGACATGAATGATGAACCTAGCTGCGCCAACATTCCCCATCCATCTTAGGCTGTCAAAACTTGCGCATCGAGCACCACGGCGTTGATGTTAAAAATAGAACAACCAAGCTCTTACATATCTCAAACAAGAAAGATTAACGAGTGTAGAATATCTCGAACAAGAGCAACAAAAAAAAAACGAGATCAAAATGTGGGCATCTGTTACGAAATGTGTGCCGCTCTGAGCAGAACTGTGCACAACATTCCTTACTTGATGTCACACATGTGAAACTTGCTACTTAGGTGAGCGTTTTTTTTTTCGGCCTAATAGACCAGTCGGTGGCAAAACCATATTCTCATCATTTTAGAGCTTAAAGAAACCTTGTTAGTTATTTAGGCTTATAGGTTACAAACCAATAACATACCTTTCTATTTGTAGCTGTCAATCGGCTGAGAACGACACCCCCCCCCCCCCTGTGATAAAATACAACTAAAAACCGTTAAAGCTATCGCAAACACTTAGAAAATTAAATGCCGAAATGGGGCGATTCTCTAAACCAACTTATATGTTTTCCAATGACCAAGCTCAGCATGACAAGACCCAGCATGTCACATCGTACAAATTTCACAACAATGTTTCGACAATTGTGAGAAGGGTAACGGACGGGGTGAGCACCAGTGATAGAGAACTTCTAACTTCGTCACGACTACTTCCCGACTTAGCACTATACCTCTTGACTTTATCTCTTTCCATTTTACAGTGCTGCAAACAGCACTCTGCGACTGTTCTTCCTCCTTTCCCTCCTTCGTGTTTCTCGTTATCGCTAAAAAGATAGCATCTTTCCATCTCTTTTTTCTCTCTTCTACTTAGGTTAGGCTACAAAATGGTTTTGCAAGGGGCAACAATGATTTTATCCCAGCCACCGGTTGTATGCGTATGCTTGCTGTGGCTGGGCCGATGACCATGTAACATACAGCGAATGCTGCTATGAGATCACAACTAGTATCGCGTGCAGCGCCGTAGTTGACCGCCACCACCGCCAGTGTCCGTGACCACTATCGCGTTTTATAACAAAAATAATCTTAGTACATAAAGACACCAAAGACACGGTGGGATTCGAACACGGGTCCCCTGCGTGCCAGCCCAGTATTCTACCGCAAAGCGACGCCGATGCTCATAACCCCGTTGCAAACTTGCCTTAGACAGGCTTGATGTCCCTAAAGGAATCATATAGGTATGAGTAATGAAGCATTTTAGAACAGGAAAGGAACAACCAAGTTTCACAGGACGCGAATCACTCAACGAGTGGTTTGGCCAAGACTCCATCCCATTGAGAAAGCTTGTTCTTGATCACCTATCTACAGTGGAAGGAAGGAAAGAAGGAAAGAAGGACGAAAAGAAGAAAGGAAGGGAGGAAGGTTGAAAGGAAGGAAGGAAGGAAGGTAGGAAGGAAGGAAGGAAGGAAGGAAGGAAGGAAGGAAGGAAGGAAGGAAGGAAGGAAGGAAGGAAGGAAGGTAGGAAGGAAGGTAGGAAGGAAGGAAGGAAGGAAGGAAGGAAGGAAGGAAGGAAGGAAGGAAGTGCCTGGAAACTGTGGCACACACCCACGCAGGGAGATTGGTCAAGAACCGGGTAGTTCTGACGAAATACAGTTAATTTGCTGGCTCACGTTTTTAAACTATTGAAAAAAAAGGCAAAAATTAAGTGAGAAATGGACAATTAGAAATAACGGATATAGAAAATGAAGGAGATGATTTCACCAACAACAATAAATAAATAAATAAATAAATAAATAAATAAAGCAATTTGGAAAAAAGCAATTTAGAGCAATATTCGGTTCTACGGTCTGAATCTTTTTGAAGCTTTAAACTCCTGCAAGGCATCGGCAACTTTCCCGTCAATGAACCCTTGGGACAAAGCCCTCAAAGAAAGTACATTTAGAGTGGTCCACTCCAATTCTACGAGGCGGAAGACGGCATCTAGTGTGATTTTGCGCAATGCAGCGTATTTTTTACAATATATCACATAATGTTCTTATGTCTCAGGGATTTCACGAAACCAACAATTAGGGGAAGAAGCCAGACCAGCTCTGTGTAAATAGAAATTGAGATATCAAGTATGACCCCTTAGCTTTGTGATTGCGACTTCAACTGCACACATGTCACATATTTTAATGTTACGACGATGATTTAGCTGTTGAAAATCCAATGTGTTTATTATGGGTGGCAAAGAAAATTCTTCTAACATAATTTTCCTCCTCAATCTAGCCCCTATAACGAATTTATATGCTGATGCATTCACCATTCCATCGAAGAAAATTCTCTTATGCCCTGGTACCCAAACAAATTTCGCCAACAGTAGATGCGGTGCAACTAATGATTTAAAAGTACTCAGTACATGGGAGTTGTCATTTGCAGTTAGAGAAGAACACATGGACAGCGAATCAGTTAAAATTACTGCCGAACTAGTTGGTGCAGTTAATTTGCGGAGAGCCAAATTATCGCGAAGTGCTCTGCTATCAAAATGGCTCCAAAAGCTGGAATGCGTAGAGAAAATGACCAGTCTAGAATAGGAGCAAATGTCCCAATTCCACGTTTTTCGTCATTTTGCGAAGCATCTGTCGCAATGACTGTCCTTATTGTTGAATAAACCAGATAATCACTCAGAATAAAATTTAAGGTATAGTCTGACATTAGTTTCGCTTATTCAGGAAAAATTTTGTCAAACTGTATTTAAATAGAGCTGTTTCTATCACTGATCGGAGTTACGGCACCTATTTGGACATTTAAGTTGTCAAGAAAGAAAGCTCTGTATATGTAAAACTTTAGGCGTGTGAAATCTTGGCCAATACGCTCCAAAGAACAACTCAGGCTTGGAGATAAAAACTGTTTCGGAACGCTTTGCTGGGAATTCATAGAGCTTTAAAATTGATTGTACCGCCAAGAATTTGAAACGTGAATCAAGTGATGGGAGTCTAGCTTCCATATACAAGGCTATACACTATAGGCATAATTCCTCATCGTCGTCAGCCACTGCATAAGAGTTTGCACACAATTCCTAGCAAGTGTGTAGTGAATAACAGGCTTCTTCGAAGAATGGTGAAGGATAGCATAGTGATTACCGGCTTGCTACACAAATATTATGATTATTTATGGCGTATAGGGTACGCAGAAAGTGTGCTTGTATCGGTTACCCAAGGAGTGATTGGAAAGGCTCTGAAATAAGAATGGCAAGCATGGTACAATGAGAATGGCAAGCATGCTCTTGAATAGTCGAAAGCACGATCTGCAGACCTAGCATGTCAGCTTCCTAATAATAAGCCACGGTACGTTAGAACACAATTGATGATTCTCGCGTGTACATCATGGCGAAATTCACTTTTCGCCTCGAGCGCGTAAGTTGATTAGAGAACACATCCGACGATGCTCCAATACAACCATGCGTGGCTCGCGTCTCACGATAGTCCTGTAAATGTTCTAGCTGGTGAGAGACGTAAGCATTCACACGGTGATACACCGAAAAAAAATAAAAACAGCAAAGCAGCACTATCGGGCGCGGTGGTCGCATTTTTATGGAGCTGAAACGCTTTAGACCCGTGTACTATGCGATGTCACAGCACGTCAAAGAACACCAGATAGTCAAACTTTATTGAGCCTTACACCTCGGCACCTGTTATTTTATTATTATTATTATTATTATTATTATTATTATTATTATTATTATTATTATTATTATTATTATTATTATTATTATTATTATTATTATTATTCGAGCTTCTACTACGAAGGCAAGTTTGGTAAAAACAGGAGCACAGTCAGTAGGATGTATCCGGCTAGTGTGAATTTCAGGAAACAACAACTAGGATTTCTCCAATAAGCGATTTCAATCTTGCAGAAAAGAGTGCGCAGCTACAAAGTAAAGAAAAAGCTGCATATATTGAAGGCAAGGGAAATAAACCCTACGAGGCAGTGAGCATCATCTATTGCTCCGCTAATGAAGTGACTCGTAATATGTGTTGGCATTCTTTATTGTGAAAAATGTTCCCATCTAACGTTGTAGCCTTTCTTCCGGAGCAACATCTTGCATACCATAAGAAAATAGCGTACAAGCAAGCCACCTACCGGCATCAAAAGCAGGGAAAATAAGGTAGCAAAGTAGGTGTTCCTGCCATCCCTTATTTGCCAAAATAAAACCACTTGCAACATTTCTTCGTCTCCTAGATGGTAGAGCGATTTCTCTACAACACTCATGCTCTTTCTTCCTATGTTTGACTTTTGTTGCATCTCCATTTGTTTTCTTGTTGGTACCGATAGTATTATCGTGTACTTCTCCTGCCCTGTTTACGAATTCAGGAGCAAGCGCCTTTTCCCAACCTCCATTCTCTTTACTCGTGCACTAAAGCAGCTGCGATACGCCAGGCAAAAACTCTCGCTTGGTGTATACAGCAAAGCTACCACACTATATATAGGCGTATGTATAGCGGACACCGATATAACGAGAAGCACTTCCGGGCAGCGTCTTCTTTCGAACGAGCTCGCGCTTCTTTGTCGATCCTAACGTAATGCAGCGCTTTTATTGTTTTATATTTCTTTTTCAGCATGCCGTTCAAAGCAGGGCGAATGACTGAGCGTGAAAGGCCAGGCCGTTGTATGCGGGCTTTCGCAATAACCTCCGGGTAATGGAAATTCTTCGTATCTCTGCGCAGTGAAACAGGATGTAGTTTTCCAACCTGGAGTACAACCCACGCAGGTCAGATTGTCTAAAAAAGACAGGAAAGGCAGCGGAAAAACCATAGCTTTACAGAATTGCCCCCGCTTTATTCTTTTTTTTTTTTGCTCTTTAAACCACTGTATGCTTTGTACACCAACGTCTGGTCATCTATTCGCATAAGTGAAGAAAGCAGGCTACCAGCAAGATGATGCAAAGCTGAGGCGAAAATTGATCGATATGCGTGTAAAGAGAATTAACTGCCAGATTATAAGAGCTCTTTCAATGTGATTTGAGTTCCAAATTTTGTGAGCCGACAGTGTGTCCTGAAGCAAAGGTAGTATCAAAAGTTTACCATTGTAGGGAGGCGTGAGTTCATTGGTTTGCCAGTGTAGACACGCACGCGTGATGAGGCAATCATTGCACCAGAAAAAAAGATAGAATATTCCTGCGTTTGACTTCGTTAGCTTCATGATTCATTATCTTTACTTGAGTGTTAACACATTATACCACTAGGTAGTGATGCACAGACAAGCATCAAACTGATGAGTGCGGCGAGTTGGACTTGTTGCTTTTTTGGCGCTAAGATTTCTAAGTTGAACATCAAACTTGTACGCGCTTGTATCGATGCGTAATACCCGTATATGTCTTGGAAAAGGATGATTTTGTCATCTGTACGTCGTATTAATGAGAACAGGCAATACAGAACACAGTAAATTGCCAGAGGTGTTTCACTTATGTTTAAGGGCACAACATGTAGGTGTGTTTTTCGCTGTCCATATAGATTCGTGATAAATAATTGATCGAGCAATGCACCACAGACTCGTGGTAATGTCACATTGTCATGTTGACCTTGCGCGTGGACCCTTATGTGACATGCGCTGCTGCCGAGAAGAGTGAGTCATTATTTATTGCAAAAGAGAAGTAATTGGGAGATGGCCTATATTGCAATGACTCACTATAGCTTCCAAAACGTACAAATTTATGGCTGGCAAATAAATAAGATGTTACCGTATATCTCACTTCAGCCTAGCAACAACGCGGCAGTTCACTTACGTCCAAAGTCTGAAGATAACATGTGGCACTTATTCTAACTGCGGTTGTACAGACATATTGACCTAACTTTTGTAACTTAACATGTATATGACTGAAAATTACGAAGGCGAATATACACATCATTGTTTTCGTTTCATCTTACTATACTGTTGTACAAAAAGGCAAAATAGTCATTATTTGCGTAACTACTCGTCGTTCTTAGTTTTACCAACGAGATAGACGGGCAAATGAAAGCCATGGAGGGTAGCCATGTTGCATCTGGATCGTAGCCCAGTGTGGGCGCAGGAGCAAGCTGTGAAAAAAAATAGGTAAAAGAACAAGAAAATAAGAGAGCAAGTGACACGCCCACTCACATATTGGCATTTACCACCGATACCCAGACAGTAACAACAGATGAATATGTCATCCCAGTTCCCCTACAATTGCAATAAACTAGAATGTAATCCGATATGTTTAATGAGGCTTGCAAAAACTGGCCTCACGGAATCCTGAAGTTACAGTGAGCCTTATCTGGCTCCATGGTGAAAGTGACATTTTTTTAGAAAGGTAAATTGTTCTTACGAGAGATTTCAACATAATTAAGGGCTTCTGGACTGCATTGGAAAAATTATCTGGGAAAGAAGAAGTATATTGCAGCCCATTAGCAGTAGTTCTGTATAATAAACAGCAATACGCACATTCTCATACGAGTGGTTATTAGCAATAACTTGAGATGTAATGACTACTAATATTTAGTTGGTTTTTTTTATATAGCATGCCGATTTATGAAGTTCATCATCATGGACGCAATCGCACTCCCAAAAAGCTTAACACGCCATCCTTTCATCAAAGCGGAGTCGTCAAACAAGTACAGTGGTACCACGGCCCATGGGACCGGATCGGCAATCGAATGCACAGTTGCTCGACATTTAGACGACTTCACTCAGATGCTAACCAGCAACACCAACGCAACACGACGACAATCTACCAGCTCTATGCTTCGTCGACATTATATGTGGTACGAAATAAGTGCCCCTCGGCTATCTATACCACGCTGCTCATTTCGGGGTCGGGAAATTATGGGAGTTCACAATAAGCCAGCAATGCTGCAAGAAACGAGGACCCATCACAAGCTCGAGAATATTTGTTGTGATAGTCTCGTCCTCACTCAAGGTGAAGTGGACAAATTTGCTACTGAGCATGGTCTCCTCACACGTGTATTAATCTTCTTGCTGATTGTACTGCATCTCGGACCAATCTCGGGGCCGTCAGAAACAAGTGAAGCTGATGAAGCTGGGTGCAGGGTACTTTATTGTACTCAAAAACTGTATAGTGATGTTTTAAGGGATTATGGGCCTGGCTGATTGTTCACTGTGAAAAGAGTAGAAAAAATGTTAATTTTTACTACCTATAATCGATTAAACCAGTAAGTGAGCTGCATACGCCCAGCCTGCAAGATATCTAAAGGTCAACGAGCTATAGTTGATTCAACAATCGTGAGCCAGTGTTCCCTAGATTATTAATAAGGAAGACAAACTATCCTGGAGTGTCTGCTGGAAGTAAAGTTGTTGAGTGTGCTGACGCCCCAGTTCTTCCTATTGCGATACAGGGAAGGGTTGTCTACACGCCCATAAGGAAACACAAGAACTTACGCAGCTGCTCACTTTTTTATGCTTTCGCAGTAGCTGATGATGATGAAATATGTCCGAGTGCTTTTCTAATGGGTCGGCCTTGGGAACACCCAATCGCTGCGCAATTTACAAGTTTTAGTGCCTAGTGAGATGTCAACGCATCTGCCACACAATAACAGATTCGTTAGGAGACCTCTTTTACCACACGATATATATACAGTTTTTTTTTCTGAATCACTTTAAAGCAATAGCGTGCTTTATGGTTGAACACCTGCTTTGCAAGCAGACAGGCTGGATTATATTCTCCCTCAAATCAAAGTTTATTGTCACCCCGCCGCGGTGGTCTAGTGGCTAAGGTACTCGGCTGCTGACCCGCAGGTCGCGGGTTGAAATCCCGGCACTGGCGGCTGCATTTCCGATGGAGGCGGAAATGTTGCAGGCCCGTGTGCTCATATTTGGGTGCACGTTAAAGAACCCCAGGTGGTCGAAATTTCCGGAGCCCTCCACTACGGCGTCTCTCATAATCATATGGTGGTTTTGGGGCGTTAAACCCCACATATCAATCAAAGTTTATTGTCGACGCCAGGGACTGCCCGTCACATTCTCACAAGGCAATGAGGGCGCTGTTGCGTTTTCTCAAAAACATCAGACTAATTCGACTTTTGTGAAATCGAACGCGGAACTGTCACGTTCACTAAAACAGAATTTTTTCCCTTTATAACTAGCTAACCACAGTGCAGAGTAGCTTATCAGCCTCAGTCGTTGTTAAACTCCCCGACTTTCTGTGAGTCTCTCTCTACAACGAATTATTAGTAAACACTTCCTGGCTAACACAGCACTGGCTAATCGCTTTCATCACCTAACGTGCAGTAGGCTTTCCAATCACCACCGAACAGACAACCGCAAACGCGCGTTCCGAAACACGCTAAGTTACTGCTTTCTAAAAACTAGATAAAGCTACGATGCAACTGTGAGCGGAAGACGAGTGTGCACCAAAACGTACGCAATGTCTAAAAAAACTGCCGCACTCACATGCCATGAGCGAAAATTTACGCCTAGGAAAAAGCACAACGTTCTGAGATGCACACATCTAACACGCCTTAGTGTAGCGACATACTTCTTCCTCCTCCACCTCCTTTGAAAGAGAAAAAGAGAACCGAAGATTGGGACCACCTTGTTAGCAATATTCACCTGCCAGCGAATCCGAAGCACAAAAATAATTTGCCTTTTCTTAAGTAGTATTTTTACAGCAAGATATTGATAGGTTGAAAAAAAAGCAAAGCTAAGTTACCTTAAGCTGTATGCTAGCCGTAAGTGCTGAATCACATTCCTATTTTGGGGCACGGTCAATTCTCATTGCCACCACAGCTAATTGAGCTCTTTCTCGCTGATCGGTACTTGACTGTGACTCCTGAAGCCGTGACCGACTCAAGCTGAATTAAAGCCTAACACAGAACCCAGTTTGTGTTAATTTACTACAGAAAGGATTGCGCTATAGGAAGCAACACTGAAGAAGATGAGATTAGCTATCAAACTTATAATGGACATATATTGCAAGCATTTTTTCTCGCGAAAAATGTAATTATACAAAAGTCAGCAGGTTTGAGGAAAGACGGTGATGAGTTAAAGACAACACATTAGGGATAAGAAACTCAAAGGCTACAAAACTTTAGTTTCTCATAAAGGAAGATTGTGTATACCTGACGCATAAAATACCATCATTTAAAACTTCCTAATGACCTTTATTCTATGCTCGCTTGTAGCAGACGCATATAGCATCCAGCACGGAGTTTTTGCTCAAGCAAGTCACAAATTCTTGCGCCAAAGTTTTTCATTCAAGTAGGTGTGATTGATTGATTTATTTAGTATCATGAAAATTGTTTCTACACGAGTACCAAGGTGACTGCCCGGATGATTGCTAAATGACACGAAGCTACGTGCAGTAGGCTTATTACGTATAATGTTGACGCACACTCGCCATCTGAGCAGAGCCAGAGAAGAGCGCTTGTCATCAGAGTAGAGCGCTTGCTGACGCTGGTAATGATTGTGTGAAGAGCGATTCATTACGTTTATGCACGCAGTCATTTATTTGCAAGTTCTGGTGACGGCAGTGATCAAAAAGGCCGATATTTCTGAGAGTAGAAATCTACTGTACAAATACGGGTCGTCACAGTAGCAAGTGATAACTTTTTGAGATTTTTCAACGTTTTCCTGATTTATTCCCCCTGAAGGATTGCATCTCGTGGAGAACAAAAAAAATATATAAAGTGACCTAGCCGCGCGTAAAATTGTCTGCGAGTGGCACTCTTTCAAGGTAGACGGGATATAGAAACTGCTGAAGACTTCTGCAGGAAGATTGGTTGCCGTTCGACATGCGCAGGAGCCCTTGCTGCTCATTCCACTACACATTCATTAGACTACAACACGGAGAACTGTTTTAAGATGGAGGAGATGGATGCGGCTCCCGCATTGTGAAAGTGGACGTTGTCGCCTAGTGCAGATGGCATACCCTACAGCATGCTATGTAACCTCAATGAACAGGCCCGAGAAGCCTTGGTGGAAGTGTTCAACGTCTCTTGACAAGGTGAACAAGTGCCACAAGAGTACAAAGCAAGCCGTTTAGATTCACTTTTAAAACCCGTCAAGTCCCCACTAGAGCTCGCATAACACCGTCCAACAGCACTCTCTGGCTGTGTAGAGAAGTTGATAGAGAAATGATTCTTGCCAGCCTAGAGTGGTTCCCAGAACGCTACAGCCGCTACCCAAATGCTATGGCTTGGTTTTGACGTGTTCGATGCTCCATTGACAGTGTCATTGATCTGATAACCTACGTCACACACTAAAACATGAGCCGACGGTTATCCGACGTGGATGTCAGAGGAGCATACGACAACGTTTCTCACGAGGCCATACTTAACCCCCTCCAATCGGTTGGTCTTGGTGGACAACTGTACCACTGGATATGTTGCTATCTACACATGTGATCATTCTTTGTGAGGACTGATGATGGGTCAACTTCTCAACACTACAAACATTAAGGCATTCTCTAAAGTCACGTCCTAAGCGCCACATTATCCACCATTGATATCTGTGTTTGGGCGTCAGGTGTAAGACGGCTTCAAGTACGTGTAATGCTCCACAAAGCCGCGACTTACATCGACATACCTCAGGAAACAATGCCTCGAGATTTACTCGGATAAATCTGCATTGACCGCGTTTACACAAAAGCCAACGATGGCTTATGTCATATCTGAATTAATTATTCAGCATCATCGTTGATAGAGACCTTTGGTGGAGCCACCATGTGGCTGGGCCTAAGAAACGCCTGACAGCCGTCTCACATCTTTTCAAGTTTATCGCAGGGAAATCGTGGGGTACATCAGTGCAGGCTATGTTGTAATTATACCGGACTCTATTTCTAGGGTACCTGTGGTACAGTGTACCAGTACTAACACCTGCAAATGCAACATACATGCAATAGAAAGTGCTCCTGGCCGGGTACTCAGTTTGTCTCTGACTGCCACGCTGCACGGACAGACGGATGAACAGACGGATGAATGAATGGATGGATGGACGAATGAAAGCAAGACCGAACAGACGGACGGAAACGCGGATGGACTGACGAACGCCTTAACCAACTCATCATCATACACTCTGTGAATATGCTGTGATTTTGTTATATATATTAGGGGCGAAGCTCCTTACTTCGTGGGCAGTGCGTCCCGTGTATGTAGTACGTAGTTGTAGCCACCTCTTCTTTAGTCCTTAGAATGTCTGTTGGATGACGGAACTTGTATATATGATTATATGACGAAAAGATGCGAGATAGTGGTACTTGAAGTGTTCACGAGATGGACGGAAGTATGTACAGACGGACGGACGGACGGACGGACAGACAGACAGACAGACAGACCGAAAGTCAGACAGACAGAGAGACAGACAGATAGAAAGACAGACAGACAGACAGACAGACACACGGACAAGTGGACGGACGGATGGATGGATAGACACATGAACGGACGCGCGGATGGATGGATGGACGCATGGACGGGCGGACGCACGGATGAATGGATGGACGCATGGACTGTCACACGGATGGGCGCACGGATGGACGGAACCCCGGAAGGACTGACGGATGCTTCGCCCTACTTATCACCATTCACTCCGTGGATATGCTGTAATTTTTATATGTTGCTTGCGAGGTTCCCCGTATAACATTGCACGCCAGAATGAATCCGAAATTGAATCTCGGCTTCAGCAGCAGCCAACACTAAGGGAAAGAAGCTCGGTGCATGGAGGATGGGACAAAAGGGGAATCGTCCTCTACGCTCATTGTGTGCGGAGTATGGCACCACAATCGCACGTTCGCTAAACGAGAAATCTCGTGCGCGGGAAATGCGGTACTTCTTCATCAACCTAACAAAATTGGAAGGAGAAGGGGAGCAGATTTGTAATTATCCGGTTAATGCCATTTACCGCTGGTCTATAGTTGAGGCCGGCGCAGAAAATGGGTCCCCGTTGTAGCGTTGTTGAAATTTCTCCACGCAGGAAACAAGAGTTGCAGTTTATTCGGACGAAGTTGTTTTATTTAGGTGTGCGGGATCTACATATACAACAAAGCAAGGAAGGAAGAGTCAGGGGGAGGGAAAAGCGGAGTGGTGTTAGCTCGTCCCTGGTTCTTCCTACTTCGGCCCATATTGATTTGGGTAAATTGAAAACGTGGTTTATGCGAGCTCAGATTGCAGTGATCGGTAAGATCCATGCAAGCTTTTCTTTTTAGTTCATTAGATCGAACTTCATTTGCCAAGATCTGCCTGGACAGAATTTATGGCGTGATGTGCAATAATTTAAACTGGTCGATTAATACGGTATTAGCATGTTGGCTAATTAGGACATGTGTGCGGTTACAAGGAACGAATAAAGAAGAAAGCGGTCGCAGGTTTGATCCCGGCCGTGTAAGTCGTATTTTGGGGAAGGCGCAATTGGTAGAGGCCGATGTACTGATTAATTAATGCCAGTGCACGTTAAGGAACAACTGGGGGTCTAAATACGGAGCCCTTCACTACACAGAGTCTCTCATAATCATATTGTGGTTTTGGGACATAAAACTCTCCATAATATTATTGATAAAGAGGATAGTAGTGATAACCAAAATACTCGTACATGAGCCCATGCAATACGACGGCTCTCTTTAGTAACACTGCTGTGAAAAAAATTACTCCATCGTGCTTTTTTTTTGCTCCTCTGTGGGAACACAATGTGGAAGTGAACAATGTGTCCCACACTAAACCTCTACATGTGTCAGCGCAGTTTCAGTTAATTTACCGTAAATCAGAGAATTTCAGCGAATGAATCACGCAGCCGGTAAACAACTGCTTCGGCCAGGAAGCAACGCAGCAGCGAATGATTTTAATTTGGTTAGTGCCGTGAACTCTCTTTGCTTGAATGAATAGAACGGGGTGATTTTTTTTCCTCCTACGAAATGCTCCCGTTTAATCTCGACGCGTATAAAACAAGTATGCAAACAGCACAAACGCGAAAGCACTTATGCTGCAGCAACACTCTTTTTATTAGAGAGAAAAAAAAGTGAAAATAAACCCTTGTGTGGTCTGACTTTCTCCGAGTCACACATTTCCATTCTCTTCTTTCTGGCGAAGCATCGGCCAGTCGCTTCTGCATGCCGTTTTGAGTGCCCGTCGTATAGGCCTCGGTGACTGCCTACGTGATTTCCCGTTGACTGGCCGTCGACGATACCGTAATCGAATGATCCACCGTTTTCATCAAGAAGCGAAGCCCAGAGCAAGCCGTCGGATCGAAGCTCCACGAACCCGGAACCGGTGTGTCTAAGGCCCGTTGCATTTCGCTCGATGTGTATGACACTACAGAAAACGAAGCTCGAATGTCCATGTGGGAGTTATAAACCCGGAAATCATTCGCTTCTTTCCACGTGCTGATATTGATTTGATGCCAAACGCTTTTTTGCAGCAGTTATGAACCATTAATCACTGACTGATATTACTATTACGGTCGAGGGATTCATAGGTTCTGACGCTGGACGTTAGGGCTTACGGTACAGCCGAGGTGCATTGGCTTCCGGCTTGGTTGCTACGATGTCGCATTGCCCCATCTTCGAAACGCCTGTGCGTATCTGTTGACAACGCGTCTTCAATATATAAAAAAGAGGCTTTTAAGTATATGAAAGAAAATGCTCAGAAATAAGCTAAAATAACTACTTCGACTTAAGAAATATAAGGCTGTTTTAAAGCTGTTAACTGTTTTCGTTGTTCCAATTGTGCATATACAGGCAAGATTTTCAGTTTTCATTTCAGACGCCGCAGTGGTCTGGCGTTCGTGGGAACGAAGCGCGAATTTCAGTGGAATGCTAATTGCGGTTGTGGTGCTCGTTAAAGAACCCAAGATAGTCTAAATCTTCTGGTCCCATCACTAAGGTGGGCTTCATAAATGTATGATAGTATTGGTACGTAAGACAGTGACTAGTATTACTATTCTTATTTAGCATAAATCACACATGGCGCACCGCTCATTATAAGAGCAAAATTCAGGCCATAAAAAGAAAGTAATGGTGATACCACAGGGCAGTTTTTATTAATGCACCGATTTCGCTATACTGTATATTTTTTAATATATAAATATTCGATTTTAATGTTGTTTACGGCAAACCAATCAAGCAAAATGTAAATTGAATGGGCCGTACGTTTCATTTCATCAGCATTGAAATCAGATAATATGTAACAAAATTACCGCTCAATGAAAGTCTAGGTGATATATAGATGTTCTAAATCAACCATTCTTTATTTCCACATTCTGTCCTATAGGTAAAACAGCCGCTTCATTCAGAAGAAAGAATCAAGTAAAAGACAAAAAACTAAGATAAATAATAAATAACAAACCCAATGAACTGGTATACAATGAGGGATGGCTTTTGCCTATGAAACGTTAATAAGTCTGACTGTCATGCGGCATTCCAGGCGTGACTAATTAAGGTTTGTGAAATTGTGAAGGTTTACAATCACTTCGTTTAGCAGATGGTGAAATGACCACCCGAATCTTCTAACTGTTCTGGCTTCAACAGATTACGGTTCCTAATTGAATTGAATATTCTGGAATACTGTAATTTTCGTTATTTCTTTCTTATTGTTTGTTTGCGGCATCGCGCAAGAAAAAATGAAGCAGGACATTATTTATTTATTTATTTATTTATTTATTTATTTATTTATTTATTTATTTATTATACCATCAGTGTTTTCACATTACAGAGGGGAGGGGCATGTTACATGTAAAAAATGGGAAACAACACTTGTTAAATATACACAAGAACAAAATTTCAATAATTTGCAGAATAATACAGAACTACGTTATATCCAGGTGGTCGAAATTTCTGGAGCCCTCCAATACGGCACCTCATAATCATATGGTGGTTATGGGACGTTAAAGCCAACATATTAATGAATCAATATTGCAGTAATAATGTGTGCTACAAGCGTACATTGCCATCGGGCGTCAGAACATGTGATTATCATAATGACTTCATGGTTTAAAGTCGGTCACCGACCATACAAATGGCACAAAGGTTGCTGCGCCTATTTGCTGAAGTCTTCGTAGTGGACATTAAATGCTCATTCTTCCTAAATGTGGCCACAGCAGCATTTAAATTAGATAATATGTAACAAAACTACCGCCCAGTGAAATTCTAGATGATCTATAGATTTTCTAGATGAATCATTCTTTATTTCCACATTGTGCCATATAGGTAAATCAGCCGCTTCGATCAGTTGAATCAATTCGTTGGCATCCTAAGGTGTTTTAGGAAAAGAATAGGAACACTCTCTTTTAAAAATATGGTCGCTATGTCTGTGTACTGAACTCATACGACAAAATGATGTAGAATGCTTAAACTTGTCGTCTTTCATTGTTGTCTTGGACTCCAAGTTGTTGTAAGTAAAGACTACAATCTATTCGTAAGCATATGTCAATTCTCGAACAGAAGCTAGAGAAAAAGTAAATGAAGGTAATCGCGTAGAGGAGAGAAATGTAGAAATCAAGAATGCTGATGGCTTCAGTTTAGATGGCGTTAGCTGACATATTGATGCTCTTCACGTAATCAGCTTGTTCAGCTGCACTCTTCTCATGTTTGGTGAGCCCAGACTTCAAAATGAGCATCGCTTCTTAAAAGAAGCCAGACTTTTTCTATATTGAACTACATTCGTCTCTATTTACGACGCTTATCGCCCCATGTCTGCTATGTCTCTTTTTTTAGTACAAAAAACACCAGGCATTATCACTACTCAGGGTGGCCTCTGTGGGTCTTACTTAACGCCTCGACTTGAATAGTACGCCTGTTGAAACCCTTTTTGTAGGATCACTTAAAAGAAAAACGGAAAGAGTGATACTTAAATTAAGCAGAAAAAAAGCTAGCCCAATTTCACTCACAGCATTCGAGAACTCTTATCTTTTTTGTAGGCAACATAAATAACTTCTTTTAATCTTTTCTTTTAATCTTTCGTCACGGCAAAGCAGCTGTAAACAGAGATCTAAGATAAGAAAGCTTACCTCCACGTGGAATTGAGTTCGAAATGAAAACGCCGTTAGCGCCTCAAACCATTTATTTTTTCTGGCAAAGCTCTTCGACAAGAGTTCTACCCAGGCGCTCAGCGGCGGTGTAGTGTGCCATGACATTCTTCCTTTGAGCCTATGGTCACGGAGCTTTCTTTCAGCTCAGAGTACAATCCCGAAAACAATTCTTCGTTATGTTTTTTTGAAATTTCTGAGGTTTCGCTACAACTCCGACCATGATTGAAATTATTCTGTTTTTTTCCGAGTGTTGCAGACAAAGGAATCGAGGTGTTAGAGCAAAAATAATTTTGAAGATAGTGTCTTATGCTATTGTTATCTCACCCGTTCTCTCTCTCTGTGTGTGTGTGTGTGTGTGTGTGTGTGTGTGTGTGTGTGTGTGTGTGTGTGTGTGTGTGTGTGTGTGTGTGCGTGCGTGCGTGCGTGCGCGCGCTCATATCTTCGGGAGGTTAGAATTGTACGAGCAGCGACCCATGTCAAGAAAGAAGCATTAGAAAAAGCTAACAACATGAGCCAAGGGCGTCGTACATTTAACGCTGACACCAATCAACCCGATCAGAGTGACAAACTACGTCGAAAGGAGGTGACAGACCACGCAAGATAGACGTATTTGGGCTCTGCTATAGACTACAAGTTTGGATAAACATAGTAGTCTATATCGAGGCCTATCGTTTTCATTCCTCCAAACCTACGACTGCTGCGCCTATGGTCGCGCAACCCACGAACTCTGCGCTCGACTGAGAGGATTTAGGTTAATAATAATATAGTTATACGTCCCAAAATTAAGATGTGATTAGGATGGACGCCGAGTGGAGAGCTCCTGAAATTTCTACCAGCTGGTGTTCTATAAGTGCATTGACATCACACAGTACACAGCCCTCCACCAGTTCGCCTCTGCCGAAACGCGACCAGCCATAACCTTCGGGTCAACAGCCGAGAACCCATTACCACTGCTCCACCGTGGGGATAAAGAGTTACGACAAATTGAAAACAAGAAGCGTCTAATTAAGTGGCACCTAAAAACTGATCACAATAGTAATAATATAGCTATGAAGGAAATGTTAGGCCTTGTTGTAAATTAAGGCAAACTTTTATCTTCGCAAGCAGTGATTTTTTCCTGAAGGAGTTTACCATATTGAAATCAGAAAAAAAAAAACCTCAAAGAAGCATGCTTGCAACTTCACTTGCGAGCGCAATGTAAAGAAGAAACATTGACTTACGTTTGAATTATTATATATGCAGACGGGTCTCGGCCCATATAGTTTAGTAAATTGACAAACCTTTCTTTATCAGTAAAGTGCAAAACCAAAGGAAACCGGGATAATCCAGAGTGGTGGCTGAGCAGCTTGGACATCATTTCCTTTCATTTCATATTATTACCTTAAAGATCCCCAGGGGAACATTACATAAGGGGTGGGGTTACAAAAAACGTACAAAAAGCTATGAATTAGCTTGAAAAATGGCTTGTGACGCTATGCATAAATGTTGATGGACAGGTGATTGCTGCAATATGGTGGGGGACGTCTTTCCAGTTTTTTGCTGCACGAAGAAAAAATGAGGCAGCAAAAGTAACGATGCGGGAACGTTGACGGGCAACTTGAAAGACATGGCCAATGCGATATGACCTGCGAAATGGGGGGGAAATGTAAGGTTCGATTGCAAGTGGACTGTGAAAAAGTTTATGAAACAAGCAAAGGGTAGCAATGTGGCGGCGGGAAGATGGAGGGGACAGGCCAGTTTCTTCTTTGAAAGATGACACGCTAATGTGATAGGCATATGAGGAATGAATGAATCTAGTAGCACTGTTTTCAAGTGATTCGAGTGCAGTAATGAGATACGCGTGTTGTGGGCTCCAAATTGACTATGCATATTCAAGCTTGCTTCTTACGAGGGACTAATATGCTAATTTTACATGGTGGGGTGCGTTGCGCAGATGACGTTTTAGGAAGCCGAGAGTACGATTAGCAGCTGCGATGATAGTCCGGATGTGCTCAGCCCAAGTTAGGTCACTGCACAAAGTTAGGCCAAGGTATTTGTAGGATTGCACAAGTTGAACAGGAGTGTTAGAGATTACGTAGGAAGTGGTGAGCGGGTTATGGCGACGCTGAAACGACACAAGTTTACATTTGTTAGGATTAAGTTCCATTTGCCACCGTTCACACCAACGCTGCACTTGGTTAATGTCACTTTGGAGGCTAATTTGATCAGATACATTCGTTACTGTGCGGTACAAAACGCAGTCATCAGCAAACATGCGTATGTTACAAGTTAAGTTCGTTGGTAGGTCGTTAATATATGTTAGAAATAACAAGGGGCCAAGGACGGACACCTGATGTAACTGGAATAAAGTTGAAGAGCTGATCATTTACAAGGACAGATTGGGAACGGTTATGTAAGAATTCTTGGATCCAGATTAAGACTGCGGGGTGTAAGTTTAAGTGGGAAAGTTTCAGTAACAGGCGTTCATGTAACCTTGTCAAATGCTTTGGTGAAATCTAGAAATATGGCGTCGATTTGAAGGCTATTATCGAGATTGGAATGAAGGTCATGAACAAAAAGTGCTAGTTGAGTTTCGCATGAAAACCCTTTTCGGAAGCCATGTTGTGCAGGATGAAAAAAATTTACCTTGTCAAGAAAACTGATAATGTGAGTGAATATGACGTGTTCCATGATTTTGCAAGGCACTGAAGTTAATTAGATGGGACGATAATTTAGAGGCGAGTTTTTGTTACCATATTTGAAGACTGGAATGACCTTCCCTTTTTTCCAATCGTCGGGCAGTTGGCCTGTGGCAAGTGACTGCGAAAACAATAAATATTCGGCACAGACATCTACAGTGTTTTTAAGAAACTTGGAGTTAATATTGTCTACACCTGTGGAGGACGACAGCTTTAGGTTGTTAATTATAGATAATATACCAGACACGGAAAATGTGATGGGTGGCATTAAGAGTTCGATAGTGGAAGTCGGCATGTAAAATGAAAGGTCTGTTTCTTTTGTGAACACTGATCCAAATGCGCTATCAAAGATGTTTGCACAATCAAAGTCACTTACAGGTCTGCCGGCATCGTCGGTGAAGTTAGTAGACTGCGTGGGGTGAGGGTTGATTATTTAAAAAAACTTGCGTGGATCACTTTTTAGAATGGTCGGCAAGTTATAGTTATAGAGTGTTTTCTTCGCATATCTTTCCTAGGTAGTCATGTTCGGCTACATAGTATTTTTCCCATGCGCATTGGCTTCCCTTCTGTTTGGCTGAACGAAAGAGGCATTTCTTTTTGTTTTCTAGGCGTTTTAATGTTTTGGTGAACCAGGGCTTTTGAGTGTCGGTCTGGAAATCGAATGTGGGTATATGTTTCCTCATAAGATAATCCACTTTATCCGCAAATAATTTCCAGCTATCTTGCACTGATCTATTTTGGAAAAATGATTTGAAAGATGGAAAGAAAGAGCGGAGTTCATCAATGATAGCTGTGCAATTACCTTTGTCATAAAGACGTATAGTTTTTTTTTTTACTTTTCTGACGAGACATCGGTTTGAACGTAAACTCAGCATGAAGTACCTCGTGATCGCTAATTTCTGGAAGATATGAAACGGACGAAAGGCTGTCAGGGTGATCTGTTAGTATTAAGTCAAGGGTATTGGCGCACGTTTGAGTTACGCGAGTTGGTTCAGTTACAAGTTGGGTTAAGTTAAAGTTAAGGCACACATCAAGAAAGTCGTGCGCTTCGGGTTCTCCTGACGTCAAAGTAATTTGGTTTACTCAGTCAATGAGAGGATGATTGAAATCCCCAAAAAGAAGAACATCGCACTGCTGAGCTCGAAAACACGGGTTTGGTTCCCGACTATTGTGTCCCCTTTTGAAAGCAGGAGAAATACAAGGATACACACACAGTTAGGTTCTGGATGGAAGGAACAGAATAGAAAGGAAAAGCAGAGATGTTGACTAGTGTAGAAGGACTGGTGTGATATTCTACACTGGGGAAATGCGCACGTTGTGCATACTGCTCAATTGTGCTGAATTGTACATACTGCTCAGTTTCTAGCCAGCTAGTAAAATGGCGCTCTTTCAAGCAACAGTAACAAGCCTCTCTGCAGAAGGAGAATCGGTCTCGCGTTAAATTACTCGGGTACTCACTGGAGAAAAAACAAAAAAAGGGCCTGTGATGTGTGAAAAAGCCATGCAGTGTTCGCCGCGAGGCATTCGCCGATCATGGGAAAGGGATGAGGGCGTTCTATGTTTTAGTAACACCTGCGCCACATTGTAAGGGCTCCACTGAATGCATGAGCCAGTTGAAAGAGACTATTAATTCACCAGTACTAAAGCTTTTCTGAGCTCAAGCAATGTACAAGTGGCTTCGGATGCATTGATCCTAATGGCTGCCAGCAAAACCCAGATGGTGCATGGTGCGCGCATTCACTCTATAGCATACTGCAAAATGGAAGTATCGATCCACTCTTTCCCCCTTGGGCACGCACATGGCATTACTGTACATTTAAGAGCAAGGTATTAACACGAGAGCGTTGAAGAGCTCGTTTTTTGGAAATCCTGGCGTCGGCGTCAGTGTGGGCGTCGGCGACGTTGGTTGTGGGGGTAAAATTATCTTGTGTGTTACCGCTAAGTTGAGAAAGGTAAAAATAATATGAATGGTAGAAAATTCTTGGTCTCAGTGGTGTCGAACTCGGGTCGTTTGCGTGGCAAGCAGGTTTCCTACACATCTGCTTGTGAATTAAAAAAAATATATATAGCTTCTTCTGCCTGGAAATGCTGTGAAAGTAGCTTTCATGCTATACAAACACACGCGTCCTGAATACATACTTCGCAATACAACATGAATAATTGCAGTAATAATGTGTGCTACTAGCCTACTTGGACATCGAGCGTCAGGACATGTGATTATTATAATGATTTCATGGTTGAAAGCCGGTCAACCACCATAAAAAGGCACAAAGGTTTTTGTGCCTATTTCCTTAAGGCCACGTAGCGGGTGCATTGCAATTTCGAAAAGCTTTCATGCACTAAGTGTTCGAAAGACGTACTAGGGACAGGATATCGCCATCGTGTTCAACTCCTAAATGCGAAGCGTAAGGGTACCTTAGGCTTTTAACAGTTCAAATTTCTCAGAGGATGCGCAACGTTTTGTTTATCACTTGGTGCATTGTCTTGTAAAACTTTTATTGACTCATAATTGCGATGCTCGAAACTGCGGCGTTGCACATGCATATCCATGTCAAAGGTTTTTGTAGGACAAATAGGTACTTCAGAAAAAAACGACTGTTTTAGAGGAAGCTTATGCTGCGTAAGTTGCAGGAAGTTAGCTCCTGTTCCTTTATCTAGTAGTATAGAATACAGTACACTACATCTCAAAGAACTCTTTCTGAGTGTGCTGTGGAGGCAGAGGATTGCAAACAAAGCCGAAGTTCTCTTGTGACAAAAAGTTCCACAAGGCAATTATGCAGCTTAACCAAATCCTCAACAAATCGGGGCTGTTTTTTATCGAACGTGCTATAAAGCTGCGAAGCTAAAAGTCTCATTGCAGCATTCGAACCAATTTTTGGAAGCGCAATTGAAGAACAAAGACGTGCAGCGTAGCGTTCCTCTCGAGCAAATCCCTATTGTTTGTCCACAGTTTCCGGCTACGTGTTTTTCCTCAAAATATCTTTTGCTTTTAAGCGACGTGATAGACTTTTCTTACTCCTAATGTTAAGAATGTAGGTTTCGAGTAGTTGTAGCCTGTACTTCGCACTCTACCCAGCACTGCGTCCTACTTTATGGATTTAAGCGGCTTAAATGGGGTCGTCTGCTGAAACAGCATTGATTATTTTGCGTTTATTTTAGAAGCAAGAAATCCCGAATCTTCCAAGATTATGGTAGATGTATATCACCGCAAGAGCGTGCCTCAGAACTTCTCCCATTTTCTTCGAGGTAGCGCTTTCCCGTCCGCTAAATTTCTGCGCCTGAAGCCGAGTTAGCATTGGACTGAGTGCGCAGGCTTGCTTCGCGCTCATTCTTGTGTTTACCTAGTGTTCACGGGAACGGTTACTGCGTCAAACAAATATTTTATATTTCTGTCTTAACAGAGGTTCTTTTTTTGCCTATACGTGGTGCGTATTTTGTGTGGAAGTAGTGGCTGAATTTTGCACCACAGCGGTTTGACTATGGTGACACGTCTATCTATATTTGTCACGTGTACATGTATGAGATTATAAGTCAGAGTAGCTAGTATCCGCACTGCATTCAAGAATAGCAATTATGTTTTGGACGGTTCAACTATAGTAATGCATTTGCATGTACAAAGTGTTCTTACGGGTAACTAAGAATAGCAAGCACCCACTATATTGAATCCTTCCACAAAAGTGTCGCTTAGCTTGAAGGTAGCGTGGATGCTCGATATGCCAGTGCTCACCTGCGCTATAGCCGGAGGGCCGCAATTGTTTTAAAGTTCTGGATTAGAAATGCTACGTTTTTAATCGCGAAATATTTTCGACTATTAAAGGAAAACCTTTTGTTAGAAAAAAAACTGCACATCAAGTCAATCTCTTGCAAAAAATTGTTCACGAATGGAACGAAAACTATTCCGTTCCTATATTTACAGTCTTGGACAACTACTATTTATAGCTGTCACGAAAAGAACACAATGGTCATTTAACTAATGCCGTAGTATACCGTATTTCTAAAATACACAGAACGAAGACACAGGGAAGAGTTAAGAGGTTGCAGACTGAGAATTATTTCTAAATGAACGTTTAAAAAAAAGTGAAGTGAAGGGAAAGCAGCATGGCAGAACAGGGAAAATGTTCATCGACTGTGTAGAAGTTAAAGATAACCGCGACAGTTGAAACAAACAAAAAAAGAAACTAATACGTTCTTCCAACACAAATTTACTTGCTAACCATTCAAGAATTGGAAGTACGAAGTGGACTGATAATGGAGTCATTGTTAAAGATCAATGCGCGAATTCTGAAGCAAGTTGCACTGGTATACGAGGCTCCTAGGTGAAAGCATCGATTTTTAGACTGGTTTAACATGCCTTGCAGGGCCCATTAAACTAATGTGACTAAAGCGTTTAAAAAAGCGTAAACTAAATATCATAAAGGACGCGCCTCCAGCAACAAAATAAAGAAACCACTCCTTTTGAAAAATGAAACCATGAATGCTGTCTTAAAAGCAATCCAGCGGTAACACGACTTTTCATTCTAACCCTCGTTCCCCTTTTATTTTTTCTTAGCCGCTCCGGAACCAAAATTGTGCACTCCTGATGTAGTAATACAGTGACTGCCCCTCCCGTTTGCTTGAATTATCAGTCATGGCCGCTGAATTACTATTGTTAGATAAGGACAAAATGAAAGAAAGCAAGTTTCATGCATTGTTACGCAAGTATACGCATGGCTTCCTTTCCACTTGAAATAAAGCATAAAAATTCCGACAAAATCTATAGGGGCGTCGTCATCTTTAATAAGCCTGGGCTTAAACAGCCGTAATACTGACAAGGCTACTTCGCATTAGCGTATTTTGTATAGTATGAAAGACCCGCAAGTTTGACATTCATCATAGAAATGAAAATAAATGCTCTGCTTTCTTTTTGTTTCAAACAAGAAACAAACAGACTCTATTTGCCAGTTTTGGCTGAGGCACCCAAGTCGCGTCTTAGCAATCAAATATTCATGAACGTTTGTGAGAGTAAATGCCATTTCCATGGAAATGTCTCACACAATACCAAAGCAGTAGCTAACTTAAATATTCCTTGACATCCCAAGAACTGGGGGAACCTGAAGTTTCGCCTATGAGAGTTGAACGCAGTAGTGATATGCTCTCCCCAGTGTGTACATCAGTCCCCTAGTGCATAGTTTTCATGGTATGATATTACTCGAGAAGCTTAAATTGTGGATTGCTACAATTCATGTATTTGATAAAGCTGAAAGCCGCTTGTGTCATTGAAGCTAACGAGTAGAATCCTGGACTTGAGACCTCCCCACTCTCCCGCATCAAGCTCATGACCCCTGTCTCAAACCTTTAAAAATAATGTTCTTTTTTTTTCGCATACGGCTGCATTCTGTGTAATCCGCAGCATGCCGTAAACCACTTGCTATGCAACCACTACGTATTCTCAAAGGAGTGTTCAAAAGAGAGAGAGAGATAAATGGAGAGGAAAGGCAGGGAGGTTAACCAAGCTTGGCTCGGTTGGTTACCCTACACTTGGGGTGGGGGAAAAGGAGAAGAATAGAACGGAAAGAGACAGAAAAGAAGAGTAGTAAGAAAGAGAGGCATAAATAGTCAGCTCAAGACTACACAGCACGGCCTCGCACAGTTCTTTCACAAGCGGTCGTGAAGTTTGGTGGTCCTTAAAAAGAACAAGAGGGCTTTCGTGGCTTTGCGCGTATGGGAAGCCGTCGGCCAAGGTTCCAGAATCTTCTCTTCTGTAAGTGGCCGTGAATCCAGCTGACAGAGCTTGGCTTCCATAATACGTCGTTCGGTCTGGTATGCTGGGCAATGACATAGAATGTACTCAAGCGTTTCCTCGCAGGCGCAGATGTTTCATGCCGAAGTGCTCGCCATTCCAAGGAGACGAGAGTACGAATTCGTAAATGCCACGTCCAACCTCATGCGACACAGTAAAGTTTCAGCGCATCGTGGGAGCCCGGATGGCAAACGAAGTTGCAAGTTTAGGTCGATCGAATACAGGTGCGTGTTGGAGAAACCCTGCGTATTCCATTGTAGGAGAGATATACGGCGAGCAAGTGATTGTAGTAGCCCTGCAGCGTCCGTTCTCAAGAGTGGTATGGGCGTGCGCTGGTCTTGGTCATGAGCCGATCAAGCAGCTTCATCCGCGCGGTCTTTGCCGACGATTCCGCAATGACTTATCATTTCCTGGAATCTTTAAGAAGGCACGCATATCAACGCTAGCCCTGAAGCAATTGACTTTGCGTCTGTTGGACGAAAGGTACTTCGACCATTTACATGTTTACACCGATGGCTCCACGAATTCCAACAGCTCCACAGGAGCAGTGGTTGTTCCATCTGAAAATGTGTTGCTTCAGTACAAGTTTTCTCACACCACGACGTCGACAGCAGCAGAGCTCGCAGCACTTCAAGGTGCAGTAAAGTACATTCTTTGGCAGCAACCTAACCAATGGGCCATCTTTTGCGACTCCAGGTCAGCCTTACAGTCACTACGGTTTGTTATGCAGCACGGGTTTTATGAACAATCAGTATATCAGATAAGGCACGACTACCACGAAGCGCTCGCGGAAGGTCACGATATTGTATTTAAAAAACGTGTGTGCCTTTCGTGATGGGTGGCCGGCTTTAAGCCACGAAGTAGCCATGATTATCACATGTTCTAGCACTCAATCGCTTGTAATACGCAATATTACTGCGGTATCACATGTTGTATAGTAAGGACTCTATACAGGATGGGTGTGTTTGTGAATCATGAAAGTTATTTTCACTGCATCTCTAAGCGGAAAAGATATCTTCACTGAATTTCTAAGCAGACGCATGGCTGTGTGGTAGAAGTGATAACTCCTGTTTGCCACGCAAACAGCGGGGTTAAATCTTCACGTGGAAGCACAAATTTTTATCATTTCGTTTATTTTCATCTTTCTCATTTTTTTTTTTGCGCACGGACAAGATGAACATTTCCCACTCACAACCAACGACGCCGATGCAGGAATTCCTGCGAAACGAGCTATTTCATGCTATCGTGTTGAAACACAGTTATTGACATGCCTGAATTGTGAATCCCATCCTGAGAGCGGTTTCATAAAGTTGTACTTCATATCACACTCTAAAACACACAAAAGCTAAATAAATAAAAAAGCTTGACATGGCCACTGGCGTCATCCAACGAGCACCGTCGCTGCTCCCTATTGGCTCATTGAACCAGCAGCAAGCTGTCGCCAGGTTCAAACTGTCAGAAGTACTCTGTCAGTGTCGGAATGTCTCGGAATCCCATCTATTCGATGTGACAAAGAAGCAAACAGATTTCACAGGGTTTGGTTGAAGGACAGGATCCTTATAGATGACCGGTGATAAGCAACCTGTCAATCGCCTCTTTCACTGCCTTAATCAAAGAAACGTGAACGAATAAGCAATATACGAGTAGTTCCGAAAGAAGTTTGAGCATGACTTTCTAATTAGCTCAAAAAGAAAGAACATTAACGCAGCTTGCCGAAAGTTGCTCAAGGGTGGGCCATAGTACATCTGGTAGACAAGATTCATAAGGATAAAAAGAGAACAAAAATGAAGAACGGAAGGAAGTGACGCAGTGAACGTTCATGAATAAGATAGCTTTGCTGCGCAACACTACAAAGTGGACATGCTACGCTGTACTATACATGGCAAAACTCTCAGTAATTTTTTTTCACCTTCTTTATTGTGTATTCTTGCTTCATACTTCTCTTTCTCTTCTAAACTTTTTGTTTCTTCCCTTCTTTTTTCTATTAATTTTTGTCTAAATTTGTCTCTCACTATCCCTCTTTATGCAGTCGATCTCTCACGTTTAATTTTTTTCTTGTTTATTTTCTTATTTCTTTCTCTTTCGCTCTCACTGTAGTTTGTCTCTCGCCTCCTGCATTTTTATCTGTCTTTCCTTCCATTTTACATGTCTGTTCCTATTTATTTCTTCCTTCCTGTGTGCCTTTTCCGGTGCCTCCCTATTCCATTACTTTGCTCTGCTGTACTATACAAAGCTATGTTCTCCCAGCGTGTCTGGACATCACTTTATCATAACGTGCTGGTAATGGCAAATACAAAAGTTGATTTATTGATTGATTTACAGCGTTGCGAAACACTTTTTCTATTTCTTTTCTCTCCATGTTCATTTGAAAATAACGCTGATCGCTTCCACTTTTTACGCTTGAGAGCTTTGAAACTTCAATGAAGCCATTAGGAGAGAACTTAGCGAAATCTGAAACATGTTTGTAATATATTTTTATTGTTTAAACAGGGGTCGTTAAGACACAAGCATGTTTTTTCTTTGACAAACATACGGATGTTATCAACGCGACAGAAGGCTGCTGTTGCACTTCATACAATAAATTTTAGCGCAGATGATATGACTGTGCTTGCAGTGCCTCGATTAACGCAGGCAAAGCTCGCACGTGAGGCTGCGAAATATCACTACGTTTTATTTATTTTCATTAAATCAACTATTAATGAAAAAATGGGCTTTTATTTACCTCAACACAACATAAAACTGAAAAAAAGACAGAACAGCTGTTTTTTTTTCTGCTTGAGAAGTGTAGTGTACGTTGAACCGCTTTTATTTAAACTAATTAAAGCTGTAGTGGTTTAGAGGAAGCCTTTCCCAAACCTAATTTTGTAATAACACAAATCTACAACGTTCTTCTAAGATTCATGATAACGCCAAAACTACCGCGAAGCCGCATTCTTATAGCCTCAAGCATCCCAACAGAATGGAAACAGTTAGGGATAAGATTTACTGAAATGTACCTTAGTAACCTGCGCTTCGCCGATGACATTGCATTGCTGAGTAACTCAGGGGACGAATCGCAACTCATGATTACGGAGTTAGACAAGGAGAGCAGAAAGGTGGGTCTTAAACTTAATCTGCAGAAAACGAAAGCAATGTACAACTACCTCGGAAGAGAGCAGCGTTTTGAGATAGGTAATAGTGCACTTCAAGTTGTAATTTACTACGTCTACGTAGTAGAGGTAATAACCACGGAGTCGAACCATGACACTGACGTAACTAGAACAATGGGGTGGAGCACATTTGGCAAGCACTCCCAAATTATCACTGGTAGAATTCCGCTATCCCTCATGAGGAAGGTATATAACAGCTGTATCTTGCCGGTACTTAGCTACGGAGCCGAAACCTGGAGATTTACAAAGAGTGTTCTGCTTAAATTGAGGATGACGCAGCGAGCAATGGAAGGAAAAATGGTAGGTCGAACCTTAAGAGAGAGAAGAGAGCAGAGTGGATTAGCGGACAAACGGGGGTTAAGGATATCATAGTTGAAATCAAGAAGAGAAAATGGACATGGGCGGGGCATGTAGCGCGTAGACAGGATAACCGCTGGTCGTTAATGGTAACTAACTGGATTCGCAGAGAAGGCAAGCGGGTTAGGGGGAGACAGAAGGTTAGGTGGGCAGATGAGATTAAGAAGTTTGCGGGTATAAATTGGCAGCAGCAAGCACAGGACCGGGTTAACTGGCGGAACATGGGAGAGGCCTTTGTCCTGCAGTGGACGTAGTCAGGCTGATGATGATGATGATGATGATGATGATCCCAACAGATTTAGAATAAAAACCAAGGTGCAAATCTGCATTTTCTCGAGTCTTTCTTGCAACAGCAGCAACACTCCGAAACTCGTATATCCCGGAGCACGCACATATGGTAACGCGCCTTTCACACAAGCCCCGTCGAAAGTGAAAAGTTCTCGCTTAGGAATAACTGACCACTCGAAACATAATGTCAACTCTGAAATCATGTCAAAAAAAGAAATTTTGTTTCTCGCGTCTCTTCCCTTCCGGTCCACGAAACCGCACGCACCCTAGCTCGAGAGTTAGTGAGTCGAGCCTGTGCAGGAATGACGCGAAGCCCTCATGTGGAAAAAGAGCGCACGGTCTCGTACAATGAAAATACTAAACGCTACCGATGAGGGAGGCAGAATTACCCTCCACTGCATTCCTCATTAAATAAACAGCTGGCGACAGCATAGCACCTCTTACAAACACCCGCCTCCGCAAACCAAATTGCTTACAGTCATTGCTATCCAGATCTCTACTCCGACAAATGTTAACTCTGCAATCAGTGGGCGGACCCCAAACACATTATCTGTGCTTGTCCTAACCTCGTTAAGGGCCCAAACACTAACTATTTCAACGCGCAGTCTTCGGACGCGAGACTATCACCTTTCGACGACATTTGCAGAGTAACATGCAGATCCTGAGCCAATTGTTTCTTCCGGTGCATCAAATCTTCATCGTACCATAAAAAGTGAATGAAAAAGATTGAGTGAAAGATAGTAAACCAACAGCAATCTACGCAGTTGTTTGTCGTCAGACCTCTGTTTTACGACATAGCATAAGCAAAACGAGGTAGCCTTATATCGAAGAAAGGAGCCGCTGTTCATCGTGAACAGACTTGTGCGTGCTTCGCTCATATTCATTGAAGCCTCGTATTAATACTTAGAACCTATGTGCGCTTTTCTTCATTACAATCACTCAGAATTCTCACTAAAGCTGTGCAGCGTGCGTTGATGAAATCAATGAGTGTTTTGGAAAAAAATAGTTAAGGGAGTCTTGAAAGTACTCTGCGTGATTTTGTGTGTGTTACCTTGTTCTGATTTAACAATTTGATGACAGTCGAGGTAGAAAATAGCGATCTCTAACTAGGTATGTTTAGATATTTGATGCAGCTTGTGCGTTGTTTGCACGGACAGGCGTTATGCATGTATTGTTTGATTAACGAGAGTCCTAAAGCCGAAGGTAAATTTTCTCCTATTACTATGCGCAACGAAAACGAGATCGTTATAGAAGAAAAGCTCGGCTCTTTGAATATAAAAGTGCGTTTGTGATTAAGCTTAAATTAGAAACTGTTTGCCGATACGAGATAAGCGTTTCCTTTGTTTTGCTTGAAATACAAATTATTCAAAAGATAAAATATTTTTTCTAGAAGTGCCGTTCGCTGAGAGAGCAAAATACAGATCAAAAAAAGACGACGCACGTTTTACACTATACTTACAGAAAAAAACGACAAAACATATTATAGTATCACGGTGAAGACAAGGAAACCTGGTTATGCCAGCGCAAACAACACCCAAGTACGCGACAGTAATCCAAGAACCGTGAATGTTGCATGCCAAGAATGGCCGCAGGGTCCGCTCCTTGTTTTGTCTTTGGGGACTTTCTAAAACCTGATTGCGACCAAATACAACTGAATTCTCGCCTGAGGCAACGAATCTGAGTACTCATGTCCATGAACATGAAATAACATCGCGAGAAACTCTTGCTCCGACGGAACTGCGATGTTTCTTACCGTGCATTGTCACTTTGCCCTGGAAGCATGTTCATACATATATGCAAGACGTGAACAGTATGTGGTTGCAACAAAGGCGTATGGAAATGGTCAATTCAGGAAGGGATGAGAAGGATGCCGCAGAACGGCTCACGAAAGATATCTTAGACGAACTGGAAAAAGCAAAAAACAAAATACATGTGAGAATGCCCCGGCCTGTTTCCGGGAAAGGTGGTCCGACAAGGGAGAAATATTGATGGCCCTGTAGCCGGACAGTTCCATGAAATAAACGCGCATCAAGTTTGACTGAGAAAGACAATCCGTGCATGGTGAGCGAAAATGTATGCCAAAAAAAAAAAACACAATTCAGGATGAGTTGTGAGATGTCCCCGCAATGGTTAAATTGAAAGCACCAGTGACATTGGAAATACGAATGCCGAAGTGTAGGAAAACCCAATGAATTTATGCATTGAAAAAAGTCAGGGTGGTCGAGACAAAACAAAGTAATTCAGTGCATTGTAAATCTAGCTGAAAAAGAAAGAGCTACGCAGACAAGATGAAGTGCCTGGGTCAATCTTTTGTATCCGTTCATGTCCATCTTTCGTCCACTGCGTAGATTTCGAAAGATGTCGGTTTGTAACAGACACTGCTTCTTCTTTTTATAAAGCCTCTATTGGAAGGAATCAATAAAGAAAATGAGTCGTACAAGAAGCCTTATAGCTCCCTAACTCTGTAACGTGGTACTTGTACTGAGCAGGCTAGTCCTATATCAAGGGATTTGCCCTGTTAGATTAAGAAGCGCAAAACTAAATCGTACACCGTTAAACACAGTGACGTTAAACGCATTTTGTGTTCACCCGTTCCAACAATTAAACCAGGAATATTCCGTAGGCAAAAAACAGCACTGATTAGTATTTTACAGAAGTGGAATGTCTTCGACAATACAGAAATTACGTCACTGGAGAAAAATGTCCCTCATACCGTCCACAAAGCGGTATTTTTGCGCTTAACATCATATACGGTGAGTCACACCCGTGTCTTAATAAATTGAGCGAATTCGTTGCAATAACCCCCTCGCCAGTGCAAGTTAGCTTACTAGGCTCAGCCATGACTGTCCTCCCGTCCTTTCTTTCATCCTTAATCTCTCTCTTTCTCACTGGTTCATCCGTTGTTGTAACAGCAGATTCACCCTCTTTTTTGGCCAAATTTACTAGTTAACAACGAAAAATAAAAGAAAATATATAAGACCAGATATACACGAATTCATCCATTCTTCTAGTACGAGAATCATTTCAGTATAGCTTGGAAGCTGTTGCTCATGAAGTGAGGGTTATGTTGGTAAGCCCAACGCTGTCCGGGTAAAGTACTATCAAACACAGGTCTTTTGTGTGCATGTGTCCTCAGTATTGAGACGCTGGGCTGAAAGTAACGTAGGCGGCAAAAAGTTGCGCATACGCAATGAAAGGTGACACGGTTTCGGCCCCACGAGAATGTTCTACCCTACTGGAAGAATAATGACGGAGGAGGAAGAAGGCACATGTGCATGAAACGTAAGCAAGTTTGTAAAAATTCCTGAAAACTATGCAAAGTATAGGAAGCTTTGAAGCTGAAGCCTCGAAGATGGATAGTCTGTTTTCCTAACGTGACATTGCAAAAGCAGGGTGACGCGTTAGATCATGGCCAACTGCGCTTGCTTCTCACAGCAAAAAAATTATGATGCAAAAAAAAAAACAACATTCTAATGTAGGCCGGTTTAAAGTTGTTATTAGGGCAGAAAATGTGCCGTGAGTTACCGCACAAGTCCGCGAACCGTAATTTCACTTCTTTTGTTTCTGCTATATTGAGGAAAATGACAGGTGTCTTGCCACTTTTTTCACACTGGAACCTCAAGTTCTCAACTCCGTCTTATCGATCGCTAACTGTCCTGGGCCCAACAACCTTCTCTCTTGAAGATACGCAAGCCAACAATAATTGTCGAGTAAACACTAAAAAAATTGTCTCTTCGTATTTCTCTGCGTCAAGGCTTTACAGTGCCTCGCATACGTAACAACCGTAAATGTAGGCGAAAATTGAGAGGCACGAAGTTTCATGAAGGTTAATTTATCAAAACCCTACACCAAACAACGAAGACTTATTTAAATTTGAAAAGAAGTTAGCGGAATTATGCACATTTACACAGGTGGGTAGGCGAGCAGTTGTCATGTCTTGTGAAAGGGAAAAAGAGATGAGAACAGAGCTGGTGATACGAGCTAAAACTGATGTAATATTTATCTTTAATGACAGACATGCAAATCACATGAATATCTCGCGCTAGTACTGTAGTTTTCGCAAATGCATGAATGGATGGCAGCAAAACGTCGCCGTGTACTACACGACTCAAGCGTGGCTACTCTACAACTATCTGATAAGATAAATTATTCTGTTGTACGATAAATTAGAGCAATCATTAAGCGCTGTATATTCGCATATTGGCTTTACTGGCAATGGCGAATACTTTTGCAGATGATGACATTGGAAGAATGTTTTGTTAACTTAATTAGTTCTGCGTCTATTCTCTGCACCGCTAGTATATGTTTTGATACCTGCAGTACAACTCGCTTTTGGTACGAAGGTGGTTTTGGGACGTTAAACCCCACATATCAATGGTACGAAGTAGATAACTTCGAACTTGTCACGGCTTTGTTTTGTCTGTATGACACCTCAAACAGATAGCTATTTCTCGGGAAACCTTTGCCGCCAGCAGCGGCAGTTATTGCAGGGGATGCTTAAATGCTTAAATGATTGTCGTACGACCATGATGCAATACAATAATGATGACAACAAACAGGCTCATGGCAATCACTGACGCCATTCAAAGCACTGCGACGACAGACCGATGGTGATAGAATGACTTGATCAGCAACTGCGGTTCTTCAACCACGTAAGCTGCAAAAGTACCTATAATTTGAGTGTATCAGAAACCTATCACAAGACATGGGTCAAAATCGTGAAGGTCTGCTGATCGTAACCCTACTTTATAGTAAAACAGCTCAGCTCATGTATCGTACTTTCTTGCACTTTTTCTTCCACGCGTTTTCAAACTACATGAAACAAGCTGTGTGTTTACGTACACAGCCTTTCAGTAGTATTATATTAGCAGTAGTAGTAGTAGTAGTAGTAGGACTAGTACTAGTAGTAGTAGTAATAGTAGTAGTAGTAGCAGTATTAGTAATAGGGGGGGTAGTGGTAGGGGTACGCAGTTTTCTGTTATTGAGACAACCAATCTCTACTTGCATTTATAGATGTACTACTGTTAATTCTAGTCGTGGCAGCCCTTTGATTGACTACAGTGACTGTAGAAATCCAGCGTGTTTTCTGTCATTTCTTCCAAGTAACACGTTGGTTCGGGAACCACCGAAGTTTTTCGTGATTACGTCGGAGTTTCGCAGCTCATCTTCACTACCAGTATAAATTAACAATTCTTCAGAACACCAAGAGGAGCATTTTTATGACAAGAGATGAAATTGCATCTCTGGCGTGACGGCGTATTGCGCTCTCAAGGATAAAGTGAACATTGCGAAACGATGATGACGAAATAGCAGCGAATCAATGATTACATCAAAATGAAGACGCATGTTGAGGCTAATAAAGACGTGCAGGGGCACCTTACCTTCGCGCGACTTCCGGCGCTTGTTCGCAATCGTTATGGTCTAAACCGGCCAATGGTAGAATACGGGAAGGAGCAAGCAGGCGTTAGCACTCAGAAACCAGAGTAAAGAGCAGAAATATTCCAATAACATGAAACAGTTAAGAAATGATGCGCCAATGCAACGCTGAAAAGACTGAAAATAACGACCCGATCTAGAGTTAATTGAACACATTCAATGCAGTACCTGAATTTTGCAAAAACATCACAGTTCCACGGCAGCCATTGCATTGCTTTCCTTCTTCCCGGTCAGCAATCGCGCTCTTAACTTTCTTTTTGCGTTCCTTCGTTTCTGCGAATGTACGCCGCATGGCATTCTCTGCGTCTTGGTGTTACGGAACAGGACTGTTAAGTGGGAGGCTAAGCACTCGAAAATTGCGGTTATTTTATTTTTAATTTTGTTGTACGGACAACCAACCACTGTGCGGTGCTCCCAACTCAAGTCAAGAGCTGCTGCATTGGCGCGGTGCTCCTTTGACGGGTGAAAAGCACGCATTGCCCTCACCCGGCCAGGCTCCCGACGGAGACCCCAAAAAGAGCGTATGCGTGTGTTGGTTCAAAGTGGAGGTAATGCGCTTTTTGAAGCCCACCGAGCGCACGTGGGAAAGCACCCCGCGAGAGTCATTGCTGAACCACCTTGGCGTGTTGGGTGCGCCCTTTGCCGCGGGCTTCCTCGGCTCGGTGGGTCACGACTCGGCTTGAAAAGCGCACCGCCAGTGGTAAAAAACTTTAAACAAAACGAAACCATTTTTTATATTCTTTAGGATGGCATTACAGAACTTATTCACAGTTTGATCCCTGCTGAATACGAAAACTGATGTGAGAGTTCTGAAAAGTGAACGCTATAGTGTTTTTTTTTTGCAAAAGAAAAGAAATGCAGCAGCTTTGGTCGGCTTTCTTAGATTCTGAGCGAACGTAGTGATGTTGTCTTCGGCAAGCCGTGTCATCTGCAGCAACTTCACTCTTTAAGCATGGCCTCGGCGATTAGCTCCGGCTCAGCAGATGTAGCTAATCACGAAAACTGCGATTAAAGATACTTGCTCACATTGCGTTGCGATGTTTGTACATTTAATGGAGATATTTTTTAGTTATATAATTTTTGTGTTATAGAATTACTGCTAATCGACAACAGGAGTTGCCTTTCAAAGTTTGCGTTTCTGACGCTTCAATTTTCTCGCCAAAAAGCCGGCTGCTCTTAGTATAGGTTCTGGATGGGCAGATGGTATTTTAACGTAGAAACACCTCGCGCATAAGGTCCGTGAGCAGTGCATCGACGCTATTGTCCATCTCCTCTAGGAAGCTTTGATGTTGCTGGCGCTTGTATAAGACGTTGCAGGCAGGGGCAAAAGTAAAAGGTGAAAAACAATTGTTCGTAAGAACAGTGCGGCGCTACCTTACAGAGCGGTGCTATGTTTTTCGGGACGAGCGCTACTCAAGAAGAGTGGTTAGAAGCTAAATTAAAAAAAGTAATTTATTATTGGCAATATGTACAGGAATATGTTTTTCAATTATTAAAACATGAGTTTCAAGAATCTGATCAATTATATACAAAATCAAAAGAAAATATAAGTGTTCCGCAATAAGCGACTTTTTTATGCGTTCTTTACAACTCTGGTGCTCTGATATATTGATTTGCAATGTGCACAAAAACCCAATGAATCATCGTCTTCTTTATCTCACTTTACTAATTGTGGCCCACAGTAGGGGCAGCTCAAGCGCAATAAAGAGTGGGAGGGCTCGTATAAGTGAGATCAGGTTCTCAAAGATTTCTGTTAGCGCAAAATCACGCCTGCTCGAGGCTCCTGAGGGACTCTCGCGACGATTGTCATATCCAAAACAATGACACGTGCACATGGCGCGGTGCATGGTCACGATATTTTTGTCTAAAGCACATGTTTAACTTACCTATTTCAGCGCAGTAATAATTATTAAATGCCACACCAACCAACAGCCAACGCACTCTTGTATGCCATTTACGCACACAGATGAGCCAAGCAGTCCGTTTAAGTAGAATCATTAGCTAGCAGGGTGCACTAAACAACCGCTCTCCAATAGTAAACTAAAACATGAGCGAGCTTATGCGTATATAGTTCAGGCCCGTAGACAGGGGGGGGGGGGGGGGTCGTTTACCCTCCGCCCCTTGAAATTCGAATGAAGGGGGCTGTTTTGCCTAGCACAAATAAAGAAAACAGGTATTTTTCATGACCTTCAACAAGTGCTCCCCCATCTTGTATGAGAAAACTTTCTGGCTACGGGCCTGATACAGAATCATATCATGTGGCCATATGCGGGGTGCTCAGACACACCGAGAACTCCAGCGCAATTGTCCTCTTTCTTCCGGCTCAATATGCAGATCCACAGCGGCGATGGTCTTTCTTTCGTTAAGTTTGTATCATAGTTTTGTGCCCTTCGCAAAAGCAAGGAACCAACCACAGTTTGCTTAATAAGCTGATCATTGCCAATATTTCGGCTCTCTACACTATATGCCTGAGTTCCTTAATACTATATACCGTTATTATGAACCAAGAAAATAATTTAAGGTGGGTTAATTAAAGAATATTGTGTATAGCTTTTATGGGCACAAGATGGCACGAACAGTTTATTTCTGACTCCAATATGGGATGCAAAAACGTCAAACCTAGCCTTTATTTATTTTTCTAGCTCAGGCGTATTCTTCGATTTCGGTTCAGACCGCTTTATCCCATTAGCAATTCGGTCTTTGAGCTTTTGCGAAAGAAAAGCGCCGAGGCCGCTTAAGAGGCAAGTCGTCGGCGAATGCCTAAAAGTGGCCTTCACCGTTGACTCATTATCGCCTAATGAATATTCCAGGTTCATATTCCTCCGCAAGGCTTGAGTTCATGTTGAAAGGAACGAAAAATACTCGAAAGCCCGACTCGCGCTCATTAAGGAAAAAAGACTCGGTACTTATCTTCAGCTGCCATTGCGTTTGCACTGGGCAAATGAAGAGCAAGAGAATGTCAAGAATAAATTAAAGTGAGCAAAGGAATTAGTCGAATATAATCCCTAGAAGAGAACACGAAGTAATTGCATGTGCAAAAAAAAAACAAATTCATGAACCTATAAGGCGATTCGGAGATCTCCACTCCCACGCTGAAGGAAGTTCTCGATTCGCACCACGAGAGTGAATAAACGGCTCTATTAATTGTGTGTCTGAAACATCAGTCATTGCACAGTAAAAGGAATGAAAACTTTAAGATTTCTTGTTTCGGGCTTACGTGAGACGTAAAACACAAGTTTTTGCGAAATTACATAGTCCTAGTGTTTTTTTTTGTTTCACAAACTTAATTCTTCCACTTTCGTGGCAAAATAGCTGAAGATTGTTATTAAACTCCAAGTAAATAAGGTCGTTCTTAAAAACTACTAAGTGGCTATACCAAAAACAAAGAAGAGCTCATAGTTTAGAGTCCCCTGGTAATTGTCATCTCGCTACTTGCCATTGTATTTCGCACGAGGAGTTCCGTAAAGCCACACACTTATATCATGTTTTTGAAGCTCTTATGATCAAGTAAGCCATCTTAAAAACCTATCTTTTCAGTATATATGAGCTTTCACTGATACTTTTAAATTAGGTTTTCGTCAAAAAACCATTTTGGGGCAACTTCTTGGCTTTGAACATTGCTTTTTTTGTACTTCTATAACAGCCCGACTTGCCTGAAATTTTACTCATATATTCCTCAACATGTGGAAGGTGCAACTTGATGCTACCTAAGTAATTATCACAAACCTGAAGTAAGCTTGGAAGTGTGGGAGCTTAGGATAGTTGGTATGGCATGACGATAGTTATAGCGCGAGAACAAAACGACGACACCGAGACAAGGAGGACACGAGAGACATTTAGTATGGGCTGGATGTTGTGCGAACTTTCACAATCTTTTTTTTGTTTTTTTTTATTAAAACGTCTTATACGCACTTTTTTCAGAGTAATTTGCATTCTACAGTTAATGTCGAGCAATATGAGCATTTAGTGGCTCAGAATCAAAAAGTTTTTGTGGCATAAAATACTTGTCCAAAACAATCTATACTTTGGACATTGTCGTGGCACAAAACAAAATTTCTGCAACTTACATGAAAACTCAATATATATTGTAAATCAGCATAAAAGCTTGTGTATACAGCAAACATTTGATTACCCTCGGCTACAAAGGAAAACTTCCATTCGAATTGCATTTCTCCTCAATCATTAAACGTTGTGTCTTTTTCTGCTATTAGGTAAAAATTAATTTAGCTCGTGCTATTGGTTTGCTTTTATAGGCACAAATTCTTGGATATGCTTCTATTCGGAACCTTAGTTTTAATGTACTTAAAAATGTTTTTGTCAGGAGCTAGGTATGTTGGGTATTAGGGCCTAAAAGCAACATTGACTACGATTATCCAGTTTTTGTTTAAAGTAAATTTACTTCTGGAGGCCTAGGTGCTTGTGTGAAGCTCCAGCTGCTCCTCCCTTGAATAATAGTATTCATTATAAAGCTGTTCATAATCACACCATTTCAATAAAAATACAGGAATGGAGACTTGGATACCTCAACATGCACACATTAGAAGAATTTACACAGCCTAAATGTTCACAACGCAAAAACATTGAAGGGTATACTTTTATAGCATCTAAAGGAGGTGTCTCGAATACCACACTTGAGGAAAAACGCTAATTCCCCCGGGTGCAAATGACAGGCACACACGCAAATACAAGACGGGTTTTGTTTCATTTAGTGTGCTCGCAATGTCAGAAGGTGAACGATAGCAGGGAGTGAGCGAACCTGTGCACATGGAAAAACTGGATGCGTTAGTGACAATAAAAGCTCATGAAAGCAAAATTATATCATACAGTGATAGATATACAAGCGGTGCTTCCATACTCTAAACCTATAATGAACGACGCGATTAAATATTCTAACGTCCGCAAATGTGTAGCGGTTTAAATTCAAGTGCTTTCCTAGAACACTTTCGGCGCAAAGACTTAGAACACTCTGGATGTGCACAGCAAGCACAAGTATACCACTCTTTCAACTTGCTCATCGAGTCACCACTTCTGCGCATCAATGCATGAGACCCCAAATCCTTTGAAAGCAGTAATTAAATTGTGCTAGAGCAGCAACAGCTGCGACACCGTGTCCGTTGTCAACAATTTTTTCACGGCGAAAGCTGATATGAAATTACAACAAGGATCATTTTAGACGCCGTAGTTGTCCGCCGCCACCGGTGTCCGTAACCACTATCACACTAAATAACAAAAATAAAAATGAGGTAAATGAAAAATTCTAAGAAAACAATGGGGTTAGAACCCAGGTCCTTGCGTGTGAGTGCAGTTTTCTATCACTGAGCCATGCCGGTGCTCAAAACTCCTCAGCAATCTTACCCTAGGAAGACTTCATGACGGGAAAGCAATTGCGTTATTATGAGTAATAAAACCTTTTAGAACTGCAAAAGAACAACCAGACGTCACAAGATAAAAATTGCGCAGTGAGTGGGTCGTGGAATGCATTAAAACATTAGAAAAGTCTCAGGCATAAATATTCATTGTCGTCAGCCACAAAAAAAAAAATCCCAAAGTTTCTTTCAAATGTTTAGCGGGTACCACGTTTCTCCAAAAAATGCAGATTTGTATAGTAAATGCCTCCCGGCTACACAAAAATGTATAATTTATGGCGTAGTGGGTACCCTGCAAATCTGCTTGTAGCAGTTACTCAAAGAGTGTTGAAAAAGGCTCTAGTGTAAGAAATCATTGGACGTCATCCTCATCTATCAATAACCATCATCAGTCTTCGCCCGTTCCTCTTCATCATCGGCGCCATTTCGCTGTTGCTTGAATAAAGCGTCAGCTGAACCCGTGGTATTTCAAGTGGTGGAGGTGCTGGTAAGCCAGTTGAGAGACAGGTCGAAGGGGTGAAACAGAGCGTCGGCGTGGCGAAGGGGAGCGTGGTCGGGAGGCACGTGTATTGTTGGTCGTGTTGGAAATGCGCATAGGAGACGGGGATCGGTGGTTGGCAGGACTGTCGCCATAAGGGTAGTAACCTCGTGAACATGTGTCGTCTCGTTCAATCGCGGCATAACCATGGCGTTCATCTTGCTGCCGACGTCGACAGACCCGGGAAATGTGTCCTCGAATTCCGCAGTAGTAGCAAATAGGCCGTGGGGCCCGCCAGGAAGAATGGTAGATAGGGTTCGGTGGACGGGCGACTAGAGGTGCGAGATGTTCGTGATCAGGCACATGTGGTGGTACTTGAGACGGCGAGGGTTGCATTGAAGCGATCTGTGCATACGAAGCGGGTTGGGTGCATGGTGGAGGACGGTGGGTGCTTTGAAACGCTGACATTTCTTCCCTAATAATGCCACGCCGATCGCTAGAAGCGGGTTGAGCGGGAACGTTGTGAGAAGAAGGTAAACTGTAGGCTTGCAGTTCCTCACGAATTATGGTTCGAATGATGGATCGGAGCTCCATACAGTTTGCCGGGGGTTCTCAGAGAAGTCGGGTCACAGGCAGATTGACTGCAAGGTATCAAGCCGCTGGCATACAGAGATGACGTCGGAAATCGTCGAAGGGTTCTGCGCGACGAGGGCGTTGAAAGCGGTAGGTCCCATACCCTTCAAAAGGTGCCGGACACGATCACCTTCTGGCATGGTGTCGTCGACACGGCGGAAAGTGAAGACACCGTACCTTGGATCATCTTTGATTGGGGCCAATGGAGCCATAATTAAACCATCGGCCCATTGTACAGCGCGTGTCTTCATTGATGGTATTTGTCACCACATCACCTTCGCTGTCTTAATTTCATGTGCTCATGAACTAATTTTAGGTTGGGACTTTCTCTCATCAGCATCTGCATTAATTTCTTGCCGTCAACGTGTAGTCGAGATGACCGAGACCGATCACTGCAGCGAACGTGTCGACGAGAAACCATTGCGTTTTTTCACAGCTTCCGATACCATACGGCTCCCGGGACAAGAGCAACTCATCGCCATCACTTTTCCGAACATTGCCAATGGTGACGTCCTAATCACCCCTTCAAGCCACTGTCTAGCTCGCGGCGTTGTAGTCCCCTCCAGCCTGGTGCGGTTCAAAGACAGTGCTGCGATAATCCTTGGCCTGAACCCTACCCCGGAGCCTGTCCTCCTACCTCAAGGTTCTGCATGGTCGTGTTATGTGGATACCAAACCAGTATCTTTGGTCTCTCTTGACGCCTTGACAGCTCAGCCACAACAGACCCGGTCTGTTACTTCCTCCTCCTTTGCTCCCGGTATAAACCCTGACCTTTCGGCTTCTCAACGTGAGGCGTTGCTAAATTTGCTAACAAAACACCAGACCTCCTTTGACGCCAAGGCTTCGGCTCCAGGACAGACCACAGTTGCGCATCTTCGCATCGACACTGCAGGTCAGACTGTTGTACGCCGTCGTCCTTACCGAGTCTCCTTGGCCAAGCGTAAAATCATCGACGAGAACGTGACCGATGTGCTAAAAAGAAACATCATACGACCCTCTACCAGTTCTTGGTCATCACCCGTTGTCTTGGTACAAAAGAAGGATGTATCGGTACGTTTTTGTGTTGATTACCGCGCGCTCAACAAGATTACCCGAAAAGATGTATATCCGATGCCCCGTATAGATGATGCACTTGACTCATTGCAAGGCGCCGAATACTTATCCACCCTTGACCTTCGGTCCGGGTATTGGCAAACACCAATGAACGAAGCAGACAAAAAGAAGACCGCCTTTTCTACGCCGGACGGTCTTTACGAGTTTAACGTAATGCCATTCGGCCTATGTAATGCTCCCGCCACACTTGAAAGGTTGATCGACACTGTTCTTCGTGGCCTCAAGCGGAAAACTTGTCTATGCTACCTCAATGATATTGTCGTGTTTTCTTCCACTTTTGCTGATCATCTGCAACGCCTAGATCAAGTGCTCAGATGTCTCTCTAATGCTGGACTTCAATTAAACACAAAGAAGTGACATTTCGGCAACACAGCTATAGGAGTTCTGGGACATCTCGTTAGTAAAGATGGCATCCAGCCCGATCCGGACAAAATTTCCGCAGTCCTCAACTTTCCGCGACCTTTTTATTCCAAAGAACTACGCAGTTTCCTTGGACTCGCATCGTACTTTCGCCGCTTCATTCGCAACTTTGCCTCTATTGCCGCTCCTCTCCACAAGCTCCTTGCTAGTACCGGTTCCTCCGATTGGAATGATCAATGCGAAGCCTCATTTCAAGAGCTCAAGCAGGCACTCACATCCCCACCGGTACCTTGTTATTTCGATGACAAGGCACCTACGATAATACACACTGACGCTAGTGGACAAGGAATCGGCGCTGTACTCCGCCAGCGTGACTATGCCTTTCGCGTGAAAGTTGTCGCGTATGCAAGCCGCACTCGGACCTCTGCAGAGAAGAGGTACTCGATAACCGAACAAGAGTGCTTGGCTGTTGTCTGGTCCATCCAAAAGTTTTGTCCGTATCTACATGGTCGACATTTTACTGCTGTGACAGACCACCATGCTCTTTGCTGGTTGTCCACAATCAAAAACTTGTCGGGACGACTTGGCCGCTGGATTCTCCGGTTACAATCGTATGACTTCGACGTCATCTACAAGACTGGAAGACAACACCAAGATGCCGACGCTTTGTCACGATGTCCTTTGCCGCAGTCTTCAGCGCACGTCACACCCCCTTGTTGAATCGGCTATACGGAGGACGCCTCGTCGATATCATCGATTTCTTCTCTACCTTCATCCACCCGTCCGTCAGTACTTACCGCTCACCAGCGAGCCGATTCTTATTGCACTGACATCATCGGTCGGCTTACCGGCGCTTCATCTTCCCCAAATGCCAGACTCCGCAAACAACTTCATCCATTCAAGTTGGAGGATGATGTGCTACATCGATACATTTTCCACCCGGAAAGGCCACCGATGGGTTCCCGGCGTACCACGCGCACTACGCACTGAAGTTCTGCGCGCTTCCCACGACGACCCGATGTCAAGACACTTGGGTTACTACAAAACATACGAGCGCATCTGCAGTCGATTCTTCTGGCCAGGTCTTTCCACGATGGTAGTTAAATATATTGCCTCGTGCGCACTTTGCCAACACCACAAGCGGCCCACTACTGCTCTAGTCGGGACCCTACAACCACTTCCTTGTCCATCAGAACCATTCTCTGTCGTCGGAATTGACCTCTTCGGGCCCCTCCCAACTACATCAGACGACAAGAGATGGATCGTCACCGCGGTTGATCACTTGACCCGGTACGCTGAGACGGCCTCGATCACTTCAGGAACTGCTTCGGAAGTAGCAACTTTCTTCTTGCATTCTATTTACCTACGTCACGGAGCCCCTCGTGTTCTTTTGAGCGACCAGGGCAAGGCATTTCTTTCAAGCACGCTCAGTGAAGTTCTTCAAGCATCAAAAACAGTTCATAAAACAACATCTAGCTATCACCCGCAAACCAATGGCTTAACGGAAAGATTTCATCGCACGCTGTGTGACATGCTGTCCATGTATATCCAACCGGACCATCACAATTGGGATGCCATACTTCCCTTTGTCACGTATGCATATAATACATCAGTTCAACGAACCACAGGCCATTCTCCATTTTTATTTATTTATTTAGAAAATACTGCGGTCACTGAAGACCAAGCAGGTGGGGAACATTACAATAAACAAATATGCAAACATCGAGAAAAAAATTAAAGGAATAATCAAATTTGCAAGAATACAAAATGGATGATACAATGAATTTAAGAAAAAGTATAACAGACCATATAAAAATAAATAATAAATAATGGCGAAAATGGAGTGATGTCTTAAAGCACACACAAAAAAAGAATATACACATACGTACAGACAAACTTATACACATGGAAACGCGTCAACTATTACAAGTACTGAGCACCAACAATCCGAAAAAGTGATATTGCATGAATACAGAGTATAAACATTATATTAAGCACTAGCAGTACAGAGAAGATGCGCTTATGTCACGGTTGAGATGCTCCGAGCAACGCTTTCTCGAAGTCATCAGATGAAATGACATCAGGTGGTAAGCTATTCCACTGAATAATTGTTCGGGGAAAGAAAGAATTTTTAAAGGTGTTAGTCCGCGTGGTGTATGGGAGCAGGTTATGCATATGACGATGCCTAGATGCGCGAGGAGAGAATGGTTGTATGTATTTATGGGCAGGAATATTCAGCTTACCATTATAAATGGAATGCAAGAATTTCAGGCGTGCGATTCTGCGGCGATCTTCAAGCACAGGAATATCGTTGTCTTTCATTAATTTTGTCGGAGAATCAGATGATTTAAACCTAGAAAAAATAAAACGTACAGCGCGTCTTTGAACCATCTCAAGTTTTTGAATGTCTTTTTTGTAGAAAGGGTCCCAAACCACTGATGCATATTCAAGTTTAGGCAAAATATACGCTTTGTACGCGAGCATTTTTAATTTCGGAGGGGCTTTTTTCAGTTTGTGCCTCAGAAAACCAAGCTTACCAGAAGCTGATGCGGAGACATTTGTTATATGTGCGGACCAAGAAAGTGTGTTTGTAATGGTTACTCCTAGGTATTTATATTCATTTACTTCACGTACTGGTGTTCCTTGGACGTTGTAGGTAAACGTGAATGGCTGTTTTTTTCTTGTCACACGTAGGAGTACCGATTTGTCAGAGTTTAATGTCATTGACGGCCGAGTACACCACTCACTAACTTGTGTTAATGCAAGACTTAGATCAACCTGATCTTGTTGGCATGTCACTTTTTTATATACTACGCAGTCGTCAGTGAACAATCGGATACTAATGTTAGACTCAACCATGTCAGCTATATCATTTATGTATATAAGAAAAAGAATCGGCCCTAAAACACTTCCCTGTGGGACACCTGATAATACCGGTAACGTGTTCGAAATATGTCCCCCCACGTCAACGTACTGAGCGCGGTTTGAAAGATAAGCCTCTATCCAACTTATGATGAAAGATGGAACATTCAGGTTTCGGAGCTTTATGAGAAGTTTGCCAAGGGGAACGCGGTCAAATGCCTTGCTAAAGTCTAAAAAAATGAAATCAACCTGGCCTGAAAAATCAAGTATTTGTGCGATATCATGAACTGTTGCAACTAGCTGCGTGCACGTTGATAATTTTTTCGGAAAGCCATGCTGGGCTGGAGACAACAGGTTATTATTTTCAAGAAAATCGGTAATAAAGTGAGCAATAATGTGTTCAAGTACCTTGCAGCATGTAGACGTTAGGGAAATTGGGCGGTAGTTTTCCTTCAGCAGGCGATCACCTTTCTTATGCACAGCTACAACCCTGGCGAGACGCCAGTCATCTGGTAACGTTGCCGTTTTGAGTGATTCAGAGAAAACAGTGGTTAAAATATGCGATATTGGTTCAGCATATCGACGCAAGAAAGAATTCGGTATGCCGTCAGGGCCACCAGAGGATTTTTCTTTTACGCCAAGTAACAGTGACAACACACCCTCAAAGCTGATGAAATCCGAATCAGGCAAGGATGGAACAAGTTCGAGAGTTGTAGTATCTTTTGAAGAAAACACGGAATGAAGATAATCATTCATAATGTTGGAAATTTCTGTTAAGTCAGTAACTACTAAGTCATTCTCCCTTAATTTTTCTAAAGTTGGAGCCTTATTTACCAAGTATTGCCAAAATTTTTCCGGATTATTCTTTAAGAAACTCGGTAAGGTCGATGAAAAACATTTATCTCGGGATGCTGTTAGTGCGCAAGAAAGTTCAGCTTGAATTTGTTGAATACCATCGGGATTTCTGTTTGATTTCTTTTTGGCGCGCTTTAGTTTTCGCTTAATGTGTACAATGTCGCGGGTTACCCAGGGATTAGCCCTCCTTGTTTTAACGTGGCGGTTAGGAACAAAAGATTCTAAACAGTGCAGTACAGCATGCTTAAAGGATAGCCACAAAGAAATGACATCACTGCGGGGTTCCTGGTCTACAAGCTGCCATAATACATCAAGAATAGACTGATCATCAGCCTTCGCCATATCTTTTACGGTTTTTGTAACTGTTTTGGGGTGTTGCGCACTATCAGCAAGTTTACAAGTCACCAGTACTAGCTTGTGGTCTGATATACCCTCTTCAATGGCTACGTCGTACGACGGAATATCTCTGTTAAGAAATACAAGATCTAATATCGAACCATGATTACCAATTACGCACGTGTTTTCAAGTACCACTTGTTGCAAGTCGCAAGAAAGCATAATGTCATACAGAGGGCTATCAATTACATTGGCAGTCAGCTTTTGCGACCACTTAATGGAGGGCAAGTTGAAATTTTTCCTAGTATACGGACGCCAACCAACATCACCACTCGACGTTTCATTCTTTTCTGGCCCCGTCAACTCTTCACCATTTGTTTGCGACCAGTTTCTGTCCCGTGTTGCTTGATGCCGTCGTCTTGCCCGTGTAAACACCAAAGCTAGCCAAGAAGATCGCAAACATCGTTACGATGCCACTCACCGTGTCGTTCTCTACCGCCCTGGCGACGATGTACTTCTGTGGACTCCTGCGCGAACGCCTGACTTATGCGACAAGCTTGAGTCACGCTATCTTAGCCCCTACAAAGTTATCCAACAGACCTCACCGGTGAACTACATTGTCACACCTGTTCATGTTCCCACTGACCAACGCTGCCGCGGGACAGAGATTGTTCACGTTTCGCGTCTCGAGCCCTATCATATGCGTTCCCCAGCGTAATTCGCGGCCAGGCTGGCCACTTCCGTCGACGGGGGAAATTAGTGTAAGAATTCATTGGACGTCATCCTCATCTGTCAATAACCATCATCAGTCTTCGCCCGTTCCTCTTCATCATCGGCGCCATTTCGCTGTTGCTTGAATAAAGCGTCAGCAAACCCGTGGTATTTCACTAGAAAGAACGCTTTCTTAGGGTTCGCTGCGAATGGGCTGTGGGTTTCGCGCAGGCCTGGAGGTTTATTTATTTATTTATTTATTTATTTACTTATTCATTTATTAGTATAATGTGTGTACTAATTATGTGAAGCTAAAAGGGGTCAGTTTGAAGCAGAAACCTAAATTTGTTTATATTGTATTGATGAATAGGAGAGAATGATGCCGGATGCCGTTGTAATGGCATTGACTACTTCTCATCTCGCGGAGAAAATAAGCAGTAAAAATAAATAATAGGAGAATTAGTTAAAGCCATCTTTGTACGTTCAAGGAAGCATAGCTCCTTTAACATTGTTGCATCATTGTTTAGTGTAACGGGCTTGTTATGATTAGACACAGTGTCCTTGTAACTTCTCTCAGGCAATAAAAATCTTTCGACATTCCCGGATCTTCCCAGGCTGAAGTGGAGCAAATGACGGCACGCATTTGGCTGCATAAAAACAGCGCGAGCTTTTAAAGCGGAAGCAGCATGCTATATAAATTAAATGTAAACAATGAGCTTACACATTAATGCATGGCTACCTCAGCGTCATGACAGATCTTCCCGTGCTCCGAAGAGCCACAGTATATGTAGAAACAAAAATAAAGAAATCTACATTTTACTTGTAGCCATGGGATACTAAAAAAAATACAACTGAAAAAGTGCAGGCTGTTTAACAAAGTAAAGATCTAGGGTTCCATAGAGGATGGGAAACACACTGTGTTGAAGAGGCAAGAAGTGCTAAATACGTCATTACAGAGTGTAAGTAAAAAGTGAGAAATTAAAAGAAACACCCAAAATGTATAAGAGAAAAACAACAAAGATAACTCCTTGTTTGAGTTGGAGAGGCTCGTAAAAACAACATAACTCGCAAAGCGTCAGCAGCCATTCATTGGCCCCCGCTTTGGTTTAGAAACACGGCGATTTATCGAGCGTGCCACCGTATTTCATTTCCGGCGACTGCGGCAGACACTTCGCGCCTCTGGTTTCTTTTTTTTTTTTTTTTGCTCCCGCTGTTCATAGTCATCTTCACTCAAGTTGGGAGACTGAAGGCGCCGAGTGAGGACAAGTAGCTGAAAGAAAAAAAAAACGGTACTGGCCAATCATTTTCCAACCGGTAGCTTGCCAATCCTTTAGTAAAAGCGCATCGAAAATAATATATAAAAACAAAGCCTACGTATAGGCACCGCATGTGAAATAAGTATGGTAGATGGGCAAGCTGTTTTATCGCTAAAATTTAATGCACATAGCCTTCTATTGAAGAAATCTTATGGCACAGATTTACTTGTTTGACTTCGTGTCATAGAGTGGGACTGCAAGTTATCTGAATGTCTGTCTTTGATTTTACTAATTCACTGTTGTGACTGGTGAGGGGCCATTTTCTTTAGATTTAATTTGGCAAGCCTGTTTTATTTTTCGTCTTACCACTTGAGAAGTGATGGAAGGGTGAACAGGACTTTAATAAAAACAATTAGTAAATAAGGAGAAGTAGTACAGTGACTATCAAGCCTCTAATTTTTAACATACTGCTTGGTCATTGCCTACTAAGGTGCCAGTGAGAAGTGAAATACTTGAAGATGGTAGTGTTTTCACGCGTTGGTTTCATCCCCTTCACTTGCATGATATGTCATCATTATTTTGTATTGTATTATATTACATTATATTCTAATGTAATATAGAATATATTTTATTGCAAGGCAGCTATGCTAACCACTATACGATGAGACAGCAAATTAGGTGAGCAGAGGAGAAGAAAAAGTTTGCAGGTATAACGTGCCAGCAGAGAGCAGTACATGCTCAAGCTTGATACGGTCTCCGTTGTACAAAACAATCTTTCTATGCTAATGATGATAACAATATAAAACATCAAATTAGTTATTCTTAACCTGGCTTCTTCAACGAGGTATGTAAGCGAAAAAAAGAAAGTCCTAAGGGCGCACTTCGACCTCGAATGAAAAATATCTAGATGGCTCTAGTCGCTGCTACATACGAGCTTACGCCATCTTAAATAACTAGTGTTGTGGAGTCCTCAAGCGTGATTCTAAACACATTATTCTCCTTGTTAACGAACCGAGGAGACAAATTCCACAGACCGTTTGCAGCCACCTCACGCTGGCCACGCCAGCCACGCTGGTCACGCCATGTCTAGCAGATAAACCACTCCATGGCAGCGCCTACATTGCTAGGAGGGAGGGGAGGATCCCTATAGTGGACAGCGTGCTGCGCGTTCGCAAAAGACAAACAGACTTAGAAGCTTGGGCTTCATAGCCATCACACAAGTGCTGTCACTTGCTTGTATTCAGCCTTCTGCTCCCACACTGCCATTTTTATGTCGTTGAAAAGTAACTAAAAAGTTTTTGTAGACACGAAGCAGCTTTTGGTCGGGGCTGTGTCCATCCCTCGGTGACCGTCCGTTCCTCCGTTGCGCATGCACCAACTTGCCCCCACACCTCGCGTGAGCAGTTAGAAGATGTTAGAAGGAGGGGGGGGGGGGTAGGAGGTGGCAAAGCGCTGCCTCCACTTCATATTTTCTCTCTTGTTTACTTCTCTGCGACATCTGTGCGCTCGTATATATAGAAATGCTGTATGCGCTCACTTTGTTGCACTCTTGTTGCAGCGCTGGGTTTTCGCTTTGCGGTACACACATGGTAATGCACACAAATGGAAGAGTGCGTAACACCAGCGGAACAAAACATATACACAGCTACACGTGTGCGTCATTTGTGTTTTCAGAACGTTTTGCGCGTCACTTGTGCGTGAGCAACACGGGGAACGTTTGATCTACTTGGCATTCTTTGCATGGCATTTCAATTTGTTGCTGTCGCATTATTTGCTTCGCCTTTGCGGTAAAGCTGTGACTTTTTGCTCTTTTTTTTGCCTAGACGCTTTCTCTATTTTCTCTGTGTTTCTTTTTTTGTTTTCTTTCTTTTTGTTTCTATCTCTCAGTACTCGTAGTTTCAACCTTCCGAATTATCGCATCCCACGCAGGTCAAATCGGCGCACGTGTTCTGGCAGTAGAGCAGAGGGAGAAGAAGAGAATGAAGACGAAAAAAGATGACAATAAAAGCGCTTGCCGGTTCATAGCTATGATAATTTTCTGTCTACAACATACGACGAACCTCGAACATAACAGCGTTTCTGTAAAAAAGAAATTGTATTCCTGAGTCAAAGCTCCTCTGTTGTCTGATTTCACGGTATCCATGCAGGTATACATTTATAAATGTTATGAAAGCGATCATTACACTTGATAATCAATAAGAGAATAAGAGTGGCTTCATTTTCTATTGAGGTTCAGTTTCGTTTAGGCATAACGACTGCAGCAAGAATATTCAGCCTCCATTAAAGTTGGCGAACTATTAGTGCGTCAGATGGACCGGAAACACATTCATACTAGGACTGAAATTCCATCGAGGTTGTCTCGACTTCAAATGAAGTTACCGTGCATGCACGTACATCATTTCGAATCTCTTAACTTTCAAGCACTATAAGTAAAAAGAAAATAGCTGCAGCTCAAACACGATCGTGTCCTTGCGAACAGAAATATTGCCCCGTGAAGTCTAACAAACTCACAACGCTAATACTTGAATCACAAAAGAGGGAACGCTCGACGAAACTTCAAAAGAGTTTTCTTATGTCCCGTTCAGATGTTTTAGGAATGTTTTTAGAGCGTCATTCATTAACTAACGCTACGGTCATGCGTGAAGTAGAATCTTCACTAAAGTATAACGAGAAAGCATTGTCTGGAAAACTTATGCAGCACTTTCTATGGCTGTTTAACATCCATGAACAGAATCTACAGCCATGTGACAGTTCCCCTGCCCGTTTTTAGTGCCTGAACACTGCAAACTCCAGAGCCTATTCATTATACTAGGGCAAAGTAAAACGTGTTTAGAAGGCTTCGGGCAGGGGTGTCTCGTACTCCAGATGTTATTACAACGAGGAACTGGTCGCATTTGACAGTTGGGGATACGTGTTCGCACTGTACCATCACGATGAAGCAAGCAGGAGCATACCATGTTATATGGGCATAACGCTCGTGACTGCGCCTCTTGCGAGCCAGCCTTTGCTACAGCGACGCAACCAGTTATGGCCACTTGATACATGACAACACATCCGCAAAACACTACTTCACTTCATACATATTATATCGGCATAACAGAGCACATATAATACACATATGTGCACAAAACCTAATGCAATAAGGCAAGCCTATTGCACGATAAAAAAAAGTCCACGAAGTGCATTACGCCCTGTTGGCATGGTAAGTGTTGTATAAACATCAGTTTGTAAGGCATAGAAATTGGTAGCACATAACGTGTGATATATGAAGATTACGGTAATATTCATAACGACTACAGTTTTAAAGCTTAATAAGGTTTTTTTTTGCTCTTGAGAAGAATGAGCTATGTTTTAATTACTTCTCTATAACTCCTACGGAAAACTATCACTCATAAAAAATCACTAGTATACCCCTCATTCTTCACGCGTCAGCCTAACACAGGCGGAATTCCGCGGCAAGTCTATCAAATATTTCAGTTCTCTTTGCCTCATATTTAGGAAATGAACCATAGAGATAAAGCAACACAAATACAATGTTGTTCAAGGATTCGATTAAATTTTTTTGCACTAATAAGTAATCGCGGCTGCCTATTTTCTGACTAGCGTCTAATGAAGTAGGTTAATATAATCCGGAGAAACAATCCTTATAAAATTCGATTGCATAAAAAATAGTGCACCGCTTGCACTAGTGGCACAAGGCTCGAATCAACAGTGGATCTTCCGTTTGACCTATCTAAGCTTTATTATAATGTCAAGCTTTCTCTATATATGCAATATTATTGCTAGTATATGTCGCTAACTATGGCTAGACAAGGCTAGTCTTTCATGGTTTTGGTCTGCTCCCCTCACTACGCAACTGTCACGTGATTCTGGCCGGAACATGTCATGCGGCTGCTTAAGTGACGTTACGCTATTTTAGTCACGCTATAAGCTGTTAACATTTTTTTTTTGAAGGCCATGTGTTATAAGTATATTTCTTGCGTCGTTTCAGCGGGAACTTGCTACTTGACTTACAGTAACGCGAGGTTACGTGATTTTAGTGACATGATTAGTTGCCGTGCGGTTTATGGCCGAACGTGTCACGTAAGTAGCTGTGACGTGACACGTAAATAAAGCATAAAAATATAAACCCAGAAACAAGAACGAAAATTGGGGGGCAGTCGGTAACGAGCCCTCTGTCCGGGGTTTTTAGGTGGTCTAGGTAGCTCATGAATATAGTGGCTAAATAGCACCCAACAACAGGACGAGGAGAACAAGACGCACAGCTGGCTGTCAAATGATTCCTTTATTAGAAAGACAAATAATATATAGGAAGGTGAACGAAAATCAAAAAATGGCACAAACGCTGTCACGTGACCCGGCCGGTAGGCTGAGTCCCTCGATAATATTTAGTGTTGGAATATAATAGCAAATGTTGTTTTCTATATACGCAATTATTTGTTGTGCTACTAATTAGCGCATCTATTAATTATGCCCCTCTTCTTTGTCAGTGTACATAACCTACATCTCTGTGGGTTTCATTTTTATTCTTTATTTATGATGAATTGTAACGTTGTACATTCACGCACATTCCAAGTCATCATTTCGTAAAATTCTAGCGTCACTTATGTTATTTCTATGTCAATTGATTGCAGTACATTGCGAATGTTTTAGAAACCGCTAGTATCGAGTGGTGCAAGCTTACACGCACAGCTTTACGGAATGAGTGAGTTACAGGCTGCGTTCGCTGTACGCGTATTGACAAAGAATGTCTACCAGCTGTGAGAGTTCAACACTGAAAGAGAACGCTTAGAAACTTCATTTGCTGAGGACTCACGTCGCAGCTTCTAGTTTAGATTTCTGGAGGCACCGCTAATCATTCATTTGAAGGGGTGAGCAAAACATTGTTCGTGTTTTGAGCTTTTTATTGTCAAATCCTACTTATTCTACACACCGGAGCTCCTCAGTGGGTATGTATGTATGTATGTATGTATGTATGTATGTATGTATGTATGTATGTATGTATGTATGTATGTATGTATGTATGTATGTATGTATGTATGTATGTATGTAGGTATGTATGTATGTATGTATGTATGTATGTATGTATGTATGTATGTATGTATGTATGTATGTATGTATGTATGTATGTATGTACGTACGTATGTACGTATGTACGTATGTAAGTGCGCGATTATGCTCACTCGTTGCCTAATTTTACAGGGAGGCGGTGACGTGCCACAGGTATTTATGTGACTCTCATTTTCAAATCATCACGTCTATCCTACAATCACGCTCAATTGTGTGACAATTGTCATATTTAATGTGTTGGTATTGAGAAGAGCGCAGAGGACGAAAAAGTTTCCTAATTTGTACGAAGGGGACAATTTGCCTGTACTAGGGTTACCATATTTACACGCATAATACTGAACCTTCATGCTAATGTTGCCTCTTCACGGCTAATATTATAACCGCAAGTCGTTCTTACCATTACAATTCAACTCGCACTTACCGTTACATTGCATCTGCATTTTTTAAAGTTACACTTATCATTCAGAGCATTAGACACCCACGTTATTTTGAATGGTTATATTACGGCTGTATCTAGAGTAAAGAAGTTGTTTTTATGAAAATCATAGAGTAATGCTACATGCCGTCTTAATGCTTCTGCAGTGACTTTCTGCTCAGTGTTGGCAACCTCAAAGAACGCTAAAGAAAAGGATCAACGCAGGAGAGGAGGCCTAAGTCTGCCGTACTACGTAACCAAGCGCTTGGGACATAGTAAGTGAACGTGACCTGAAACCTGCTACAAATGGAACAATCTCCGGATACAAGGTGTGGAAACTTCTTGTTGTTCTTCCGGAAAACCCTTGAGTGAGCCTGCACCACGGCTCATCCCTGGCACCTGCGCTACATCTCCTTCGTTCTTTCAAAGATGAGTCGAGAGACGAAGTCATTAGAGCCAGGAGCGTGACTTCCTTCCTTAATGACGCTGTAGGTGGCAAACGGGAATGCACTTTTGGCATATTTTTTATTATAAGTGGTGGCCTCATCGCTACTATTTTGTGTGAAAGCACGCACCTTCTTCATGCATTGGTTATTTATAGACATATGCTTTCTTACACTTCAGAAGAGACAGATGAGTGTGGAGAAGTAGAGAAAAGATGGACTATATAGGTCCCAGGAATAAAAAGATAAGGCAGAATCTGTTTCAAGTCAGTACGCAAGAAAAGTGTTACAAATACAGTTGTCCAAAAAATACTTCGAACCGCGTGAGTTCACATAGAAATTGCAAGCTGCGCCTCCTAGTGGCAAGCTGTCTGCTATCGAGACAAGAGCTCTGGCATGGCAATCGCCGGAGCCAAGCACTCGACAGCGGACGGCTCGCCACTAGACGGCACTTTCGGCATTCGCTAGTGGGACCAATGTCATTTTATGGACAACTGTGTCGATGTGGACAACTTGTACTTTTATTTTCTGCTTTTATTGCCTTATGTTTACCACAGGATTTTGTTTGCCTGAATGAGAGAAAAGAGCGGAGACCTGATGGTAATTCAGAAGAACACGCAATTCGCGAATTCGGGGAAAACATACGTAAGGTGAATCTTTTATGTAAGGTGCTGGTTGTGCAGGCGGATCTTTTTTTCTGGCAAAAAAAAAATTATCGCTATGCCTGCTCATACAGCATGGGTTGATTTTAAGTGTGCAAAAAATCTGAAGCGCTATTCCCCACTTCCGCCGAGTTTGGCCTGCAGCTGATCATTATTTTTATGTTTATGTATCCGCTCTCTGTGACCAAGTCTGTCGAGATAACTTTGCCATAACAAAGTTCTGATGAATACTGATCCTGGGCTAGTATTCCTTCACTCTGCTTTGAGTGATGGCCATCGCCTCCGCAATCATCGATCTAAAAACTGTCGTAAGGTTGGTGATAGATGTGTCGGAGATAGTGGCGCACGAGGCACTCATCAAGCGCCGATTTATCTAAGATGGCAGGCATGAGTTATTACAGCATGCAGATCGCAAGGTGGTTTTAAAATATGTGCCTTTTGTTTCGTCTATTGTGCTATACCAGTGAACTTTACACCTTCGCTGGTCACCGAAATATGGGCTTTTTGTTCTCTTGATAGTTGATACTACGTTCTATAATTGTCTGCTCGGGACGGGAGAGGCTTAGGGCTTCTTAGGCTTAATCATTGAAGTCTCATATAATCCTTCCGCTTTTTTATATTTTGCTTTGGAAGTTCAATATTTAAGGTTTTCTAAACCTGAACGCGCCTCTTGGAAGCTGCATCCCCAGTGAACCACTGGCTAATGGAGCTTAGCACCCGGAAGTTTGCCACCCAGCCTATAATTTATTCGATACGGTAGACGCCACAAGACTACAGGTGGCTGAGAAGATGAATAACACAGTTCAGTAAAATCTTCGACTGAAGATGACATAGCGGACGTCCAAGAACTTCACAAAAGACATGAATATTGCTCTTAGAAGCAGCTATATTTTAATACCATTCTGGAGATGTGGAAATCAGAAACAGATAAAAATTGTTTTTATGGCCCGATCCGGCACACTAACTTGCTGGAGCACTGTGATGCGAGATGTGAAGGAATGCTGAACGAAAATAAAGCGAACGTTAGCGTACACTGCTTTTGCCAGTTTGTAACGTTTTGCACGCACCCAAGATATAAGCTATAGAACGAAGACTGCAGAGTCATAAATTACTGGATTCCTATCATGTCTATGTGGAGATATTGTCTCTGGAAATTACTTTGGCAGCAGTGTAAACCCGCGCAAAACAACTCGTAACCAGCATACAAAAATACGGTGCAGCACAGAGTGTGCATACATTGCAAAATACTTGCCCAACTGCTTTGCTCAAACCAACGAATATTTCCTTACTAAGGATATGATGCCTTTACTGTAAAGTGATTTCTTCATCGAATAGTCGTACTCACTTATTCTCAATTGCCTACTCTCTCTCGCAAACCATTTAAGGTCAACTGGTCTTTTTGAAAGAGCGATTTTTCTTGCATGGTAGTAACTTCATTAGTCACTTTATAGATATTTTATTATGACGGTTCACAATGAGTAAGCAAACATCATGTGACCACTGAGTGATATCGATGAACGTTTAAGGTCAAATCTGGCATCGCGAAGAAAAATCATTATATAAACCCCAATTCATCTTCTTTATTGCAGTTAAGTAAAAAAAATGGCAGCATATCCACGGAGTGAATGATGGAGAGTGGGGCGAAGCATTCGTCCGTCCATTCTTTCTTGCTTCCGTCCGTCCATGCGTCCGTCTGTGTGACCGTCCATGCTTCCATCCACCCGTTCATGCGTGCGTCTGTTCGTGCGTCCGTCCTTGCGTTTGTAGTGTTATCATCACCACCATCATTTTTTCCATCACCGCGCCGCGTCTCTCGCGCAGCTGGCGCGAGCTCGAGCTGCGCGAGAATGAGAACGAGCTGACACACCTGGCGTGGCGGACGCTGGTAGCCGACGTGGTTCCGCTTCAGGCCTGCAATAAAGTGGCGAGATCGGCACGGCCCCATCGGCCGCCTTCGACGTCTTCTCACGTCTCCTCTTCTCTTCGCGCGTCGCTACATTGGTGACCCCGAGAACACGCCCTTCGCCGAACGGCCCGCTGCCATGTTCCCGCAACTCTGCCCGCCAGTGCCGCCGTTCCAATCGACCTACCCAAAGGTATGGTTTATGCAACTCGACGCCGTTCTTGCGGTGAATGGCGTCACGGACCAGCTGCTGATGCACGCCATTCTTCTCGACGCCCTACCGGTAGAGTTGCGCCATCTCGCTGCCACTTCAAGCACCAGCCCGCAGCCTTACGATGCCCTCTGCACTGCGGTGCTCGCCCGCAGCGGCAACACATACCGTCCGCTTCCGTTTACCCGCACCAGGCAGGTTTCCCCGGCGTCGCAGAGCAAGGTACGAACCGGTCCGCAGCCCTCCATTGACCGCTACCTCGGTACCCCGGCTTCGACTACTTCTACACCTGATCCGGTCGCAGAAACATCCACTCCTGCACCTGATCACTACCGCGAGGTAGAAGACTCCCCCACTGCGACTGACCTTCCCTCCGAGAGGTACATTCCCTCAGAGCCCCCGTGCAGAGCTTCATCACACGTACCTGCTACCTGCACGTTTCCCAAGAAAACGACGGCACGCGACACCGTGGCCCTCGCCGTTTCCGCGACCACCAGCTCAGACGTCTCGGCCTCCTCCTCGCCGCAGCTGCTGGTCAGGTCCTCGACGGTGCCCCCTGCCGCTCCACCACCTGCCACTGGTGCCAGCAATGGCCTGCCGGGTGCCTCGCCACATTTCACTCGCACCTACCCGGCCAGCAGCCGACCACACTCGGCGTCCCCGCTCCCCGCCCCTGTCCCTGTCTCTGTTTCGTGGTCTACGACGGGCCCCAGCGCCGTTCCTTCGCGGAGCCAGAGCCTGCCCTCAATGCTCGCCCGCAATGGCCTCACGTACCAACCGCTTCCAGGGGCCCGCGACTTTGGGGTTGTCACTGCGTCGCAACGTGTGCTACCAACCGTGGCCCCACCAGACTCCATGACGGCCACCTTGCCGCCCGCCTCGGAGCCTGGCACAGGTGACCTTTCACCCGTTATTGACCTCCCGACTTCCTCTCGTCTGGCCACTAGCGACGCGTGTCCCGCGTACGAACTGCCTACACCATCTGTCGAGCCAACTGAACTATCTACGACATCTGTCGAGCCAACTGAACTGTCTCCGACCCCTGTCGAGCCAACTGAAGTGCCTACGACATCTGTGGAGCCAACTCAACGGCCTACGACATCTTTTGAGCCAACTGAGCTGCCTACGACGTCTGACCAGCCAACTGAACTGTCTATGACGTCTGTCAAGTCAACCGACCTAACTACAACCACAGCGAAGCCAACTGAAAGCATGGGAACAAGCACTGCCACCAGTCCACCAGCGTCGAATACCTCGACAGTGACTGAGGCGACAACTGAACCCGTCTTTCCTGCACAGCCTCCCGTGACGCCATTTCCCGTGGTCCGCGTATTCGGCACGGCGACGAACGAGTCGCAGCCGCTGCCTGCGGACGGCGTGTGTGACTATACCTTCTACGACGGCCTCTACGACACGGGCCCGTTTGACACGCTTTACAGCCCGCACTCTAGTGCACCAGTTGAGCACGTTCTCAGTCACGCGTCGCTTCACAGCGTCACTGAGTACGGCCTCTCTTTCGCCTACAGAAACGCATCACAAGTGGCGCGAGACCTCAAAATTCCAGAGGTGCTTTCCACGATTGAAGACCTCTGGGACCGAGCCATCCGCCATTACGGATTTCTTTCCATCGTGCGCTTACTTCTTCGTCCACTGCGCAACTCTCAGTGTCGCCCACCAGAGACCCACTGGTTCCCGATGGTCACTACACCTTGAAAACTGGACTTGCCAAAGGAACACTTTATGGACTGCCATTCATGTACATAGCATTTGTCGCCCTCTTTCTTTTTTTCATATGCGTTCAAATCGCGCAAAGCGCTAGGGGGGGAGCCCTGTAGTGTTATCATCACCATCATCATTTTTTCCATCACCGCGCCGCGTCTCTCGCGCAGCTGGCGCGAGCTCGAGCTGCGCGAGAATGAGAACGAGCTGACACACCTGGCGTGGCGGACGCTGGTAGCCGACGTCGCTCCGCTTCAGGCCTGCAATAAAGTGGCGAGATCGGCACGGCCCCATCGGCCGCCTTCGACGTCATCTCACGTCTCTCTTCTCTCGTCGCTACACGTTCCTCCATGCATCCGCCCCTGCGTCCGTTCATACGTCCATCCATGCATCTGTCTGTGTGTCCGTTCGTCCATCTATTCAACACTCCAAGTACCATTATCTCGCATCTTTTAATCATATATTCACCATATAGAAACACCGCCATCTAGCGGGTATTTCAAGGACTAAACGAGAGGTGGCACACGCACACTTTCTTAAGGGTTGCGCTTCGGGTCTACTTCCCACCTTTAACCACCTCAAGTTCATGGCATATACTAGTTCACTGTATTCATGGCACTGTGGCCCAACGCTCGCTAAACCTTTCTAAAACCAAAGATGTTACGCCCAGCGAGTATAACGTAGCAACCTTTTCCTGTCAGATAGTGCTCAATGTACATGCCAATGACTGCTAATGGGAAATGAGAGACAGGAGAATTCGGCTTTTAATTTCTTACGGCTTGGGCTTCGTATCTACTTCCCACCTTTACCCACGTCGAGTTCATTCATGGTATATACTAGCTTATTGTATTCATGGCACTGCGGCTCAACGCTCGCTAAACCTTTCTAAAACTAAGTAGGTTACACCCAGCGAGTATAACGTAGCAACCCTTTCTTGTCAGATAGTGCACAATGTACATGCCAATGGCTGCTAATGTGGAATGAGAGGCAGGAGCATTCGGCTTTTAGTTAACGCGCACGCCGCGAACTATTTATTGTTCAGCAAAGCCCAGGAGAAATCTCCCACCGGCACCACCTTCAGGTCGAAATGTAACACTTGTTACACACTACGACTACGACTACGAGGGACAAACAGGTGCCGCTTTAAGGAACTTCACCCCTGAAAAGCCCAGGAGAAATCTCCCACCAGCACCACCTTCAGGTCAAAATGTAACACTTGTTACACACTATGACTACGACTACGAGGGACAAACAGGTGCCGCTTTAAGGAGCTTCGCCCCTAAAATAGAGATCAGAATCTTCAAGTGCGAAGCTTGTTCTGACACACTGACATCGCATTCCTGAAGCTTACTGCACCCCCACATCGTTCAAATCGCAGCGACTCCAACTGCACTTTGTTAAAACTAAATATCTGCAACTTTGCACAAAACTTAATGGTTGCCGGCTACCACCAATGAATCTTCGTTGTGGGACTTCTAGTATTTATTCAAATCGTATTCTTGTCACGGGTCCCGTTAATTAGGGAGGCGATCGGCAGGCTAATTCCAAGGGCCGAAGTATCGGCCCCCCGAACCACACCACGAAAGCGTGGACAATTTAGAAGTGGTCCTTTTTGGCGCGGCAGCGGACGCCGGCTGTGGCCCAAAGAACAAGTCAGAGCCGAGAGTTGATAAACAAAACAAAATTATATTCTCAATAATGGCAGATCGAAAAACAATACACAAGTATGCAAGTATGCACACTCCACAATAGTTGCATACAATATGTCACCAATCAAACAACGTACTACACAGTACAATCAGCCACACTCGAAACAACGGCCTCAGACAACAATACGCACTACAAGGCAGTCGCATGCATTGAACAACCAAGATACTTAAGGACTAAAGAGATAGAAAACCTATTCAGTCCAAAGTTCTTGGAACAAAAGTCTGGATGATACTCCTCCGAGAATCACTCACTCAAAGTCCAGCGTTGTTGTCGTTCCGCTGCCCCCGAAGTTTCTCTTCCAGGAAACCTCTGTCGTTCCCCTGCCCCGAAGTGTCTCTTCCAGGAAACCTCGCCGAAGTTTCTCTTCCAAGAAACCTCGCGTCTTCAATTGGCCAGTCTCCAAGCTTCAAACTTCTTAGCCGGAAACACGTCGGCTTCATGCACGCAGCTGTTGCCACGCGTCTTCGCTCGATAGCGGTAAACACACGCTCTTGCCTGTAGCTCGAGCCTTCACCCCTCAGGTGTAAATCCCCTTCTTCTCCTGCTTTGACCCTACGGACAAAACCTTCGCCGACTACACGGCGGGATACCCTACGCGCTCTGGCGCTAACTTCCGTCTTCTCCTGATCTCTCGTCTCGGCTGCTCGATTAAATACCTTCCGCGCGATATTCCAGAAAGTTCTCATCATTTCGTCGGCGCGATGCACAGTGAAGTCTGGGGGAAAGGTCCAGACGATACGAGGGCCGCCCGCGACGGATGACTCAACCCGGCATCACCACGCCCCTTTCCATCTAGAAATTTCGAGGGCTTGCTCGGCCGCCGATGTGGACTGAGGAGGTTCGTCGGCGAACCTACGCTTCCGAGGAGAGAAGGTCGCGCGCCCGGGGAGTCTTTCGATGCTTGTTTTCTTTTTTTTTTGTTGATCTCGCGGCGTCACTCCGGCGTTTCCTCGCGAGAAGCTGGTGGCGCGCACTTTTTGAGCACTCGTTTTGTGACACTGCCCCCCACTTTAAGAATATTATCATATAATATTCAAAACCACACAAACGAGCGCGAACAGTCCCCACACTCTCAGAGACTGTAACATAGTCCGTCGCTCATGACACGTCTCATTCAAAATGGATCACTCAATACAATTGTACATTACAATTCAATCTCACAACACATACAATATAGACACAGGTACATGAATACAATACTCCATCCCATACTTCAAGCAATACAAATGTACAAAGGTCTGTCTTTACAACAATTGTACCATACTATACATCACATCACCGTAACAGAAATTTTGATTCACTCGACATACAGTTGTGACACAGGACAACATCCACATTAGCTTAACATATAGCACTGTCAAACACATTTCGATTCGTCCTCAACACTAATCCTGTGCATTTCGAACGGCGCTTGCGCCCTTTCTTGCGGTGCCTTCTCGATCTCTTCTTATTGTTTTTGCTCGTTTTGTTCCGGCGAGCCCCTTCCAATGACGGTATCTGAGGCGGCGTCTCAGCCATCGCTGTCACTTCCGACACTGCTAACGGGTCATGACGCTCAACCGATCCTTTCCAGTTATTCACCCGCTTGTTCATGTCCCGACAATTGGCCTGGCTGGCCGACTCCGTCACCTTGACACTGTCGGTCGGTTGAGGTCGAGCCGACGTAAGTCCAGCTGCCCAGCACGTGAACTCATTCAACACGATCATCTTATCATTCATTGTCTCTTGCATCGCGGCTTCACCTTGGGCTCGAGTGAGATCCGTCACGGGATGTTCCTCCACTGTATCTCGCGGCCGCTGGGTTGGCGAGGGCTCTATCTTCGGGTCTTTACCCAAACGTTCTGGATCATTCGGCCCTCGCGCCCCGTCGATGTTTCCGATGACGAGGTCGTACATGGGGGTTGTCATGCATGAAGCAGTAACCTTCCCGCTGAAGTACGGCGTTTCAACCTCAATTTCTGCTTCGGGAAGCATCCGAACCGTACGGTCAATTAGGCAAACCGGTTTCGTTTTGCCTGTTAACTCACTTTCCCGTACCAAATTTCTCCGCACTATAACAGTGGAGCTGCTGGTATCTCTTAACACCGTAATCTTTTTGTCCGCAACTTTTTCAGGGAGCATTGGCATTCCCTTCAAAACACTGGTTGGCTGTTTTGTCATTACAGCACCCACAATAGGGATTTTCTCCCCATTTTCAACTCTACAAATCCGTCGGTGACGGCATTATCATCGGATTTCGGTGCTGCTAGCACACAGGATACCTGGTGAGTTTGACTCGCTCCGTTTCGACATGCGTCTGCTTTGTGCCCAGTCTGACCACACTTGAAACATTTTACAACCGTGGGGCTCGTGAAGTTAGTTCGGCAGTTTTTAGCACGGTGACCCACTCGGTTACACAGAAAACATCGCGGAATGTTCTCCAGTGCACGCTTCTTTTCTTCGGGAGCCGATTTCTTCGAATCTTCAGGACACTCCTTCTTGACCCTGGCCAATTTAGTTCCACCTTGCGCTTCCAAGGATTGATCAGCCAATTCGAGTATGCCTTCATGTGACTCAGCCTTCCTCTCTTTCAAGTACAGCGACAGGCTTGGGTGGCAACTAGTAAGAAATTGTTCTCTAATTAGGAGCTCTCTAAGCTAATCGTACTCCTGCGCTGTCCCTGAAAGTTCAATCCATCTGTCGAAATAATGGCAAAGTCGGGCGGCATACTGCGTAGCCGTCCCACCATCAGCTGGCTTTCCTGTCCGAAATATGTCCCGGATTCCTTCCACAGTAAATCTAAATCGCTTCAGCAAAGCAGCTTTCACCTTTGCATAGTTGGCTGCATCGGTCGGCGTCAGCCTATTGTACACACTGAGCGCTTCACCATTCAAGCAAGTACTCAAAGCAGTTGCCCATTGATGTTCCAGCCAATTCTGGCTCCTCGCAATCGTGTCAAATCGGGGAAGGTACGCGTCAAGGTCGTCCTTCCTTTCATCAAACGCTACGAGCAGCTTGCTTGGGTTCAAGCGGAAGCCATGATCTTCCCGTTCGCTGCTTACAACTCTAGCTTGGATGGGAGTTTCACTTCGCTGTTGCAAACGGAGCCGCTCGAGTTCCATCTCGTGCTGCCGCTGCCGTTCCCTTCAAGCATCTCCGCTTCTTTTTCTTCTCTCGCCCTTTCGGCTGCCAACTTTTATCTCTACAACTCCAACTTCAGTTGCTGCTCTCTTTCTTCTTTCAGCTGTCGCTCCTTTGCCTCTCTTTCTTCTCTCGCCCTTTTGGCTGCCAACTTTTTTCTCTCCAGCTCCAACTTCAATTGTTGCTCTTTTTATTCCTTCAGCTGTCGCTCCTTTGCCTCTCTTTCTTCTCTCGCCCTTTCAGCTGCCAAATTTTCTCTTTCCAACTCAGCTACTTTTTCTTCCTTGGCTCTCTCAGCTGCCAACCTCTCTATCCACCGCCTCTTTCTCCTTCTGGCTTACCCACTTCCGTCCTTCGGCGCCACAAGACCCATCTTCTCACCAAGAGCGACTAACTTTTCGAGATCCATTGTGTCTCGCAAATAAAATCCGGCCGTGTGCAAAAAGTATCGGCCTAAATCAGCCTATCGGAACACTCTCCTGCACTCGTTAACGAGAACACTGAGCAACACACAAAATCGTTCCGATAGCACTATCAACACTCGAGGCTCTTTCTCACTACTTTGGACACACTGTGCACCAAAACGTCCTGTCGCGGACGCCAGATTAATTGTCACGGGTCCCGTTAATTAGGGAGGCGATCACCGGGCTAATTCCAAGGGCCGAAGTATCGGCCCCAGGAACCGCACCACGAAAGCGTGGACAATTTAGAAGTGGTCCTTTTTGGCGTGCCAGCGGATGCCAGCTGTGGCCCAAAGAACAAGTCAGAGCCGAGAGTTGATAAACAAAACAAAATTATATTCTCAATGGCAGATCGAAAAACAATACACAAGTATGCACACTCCACAATAGTTGCCTACAGTATGTCACCAATCAAACAACCTACTACACAGTACAATCAGCCACACTCGAAACAACGGCCACAGACAACAATACGCACGTAAAATGCAGTCGCATGCATTGAACAACCAAGACACTTAAGGACTAAAGAGATAGAAAACCTATTCAGTCCAAAGTTCTTGGAAAAGTCTGGAGGATACTCTTCCGAGAATCACTCACTCAAAGTCCAGCGTTGTTGTCGTTCCGCTGCCACCCGAAGTATATCTTCCAGGAAACCTCTGTCGTTCCACTGCCCCGAAGTTTTTCTTCCAGGAAACCTCGCGTCTTCACTTGGTCCCCGAAGTTTCTCTTCCAGGAAACCTCGCGTCTTCAATTGGCCACTCTCAATGCTTCAAACTTCTTTGCCGGAAACACGTCGGCTTCATGCACGCAGCTGTTGCCACGCGTCTTCGCTCGATAGCGGTGAACACACGCTCTTGCCTGTAGCTCGAGCCTTCACCCCTCAGGTGGAAATCCTCTTCTTCTCCTGCTTTGACCCTACGGACAAAATCTTCGCCGACTACACGGCGGGATACCCTACGCGCTCTGGCGCTAACTTCCGTCTTCTCCTGATCTCTCGTCTCGGCTGCTCGATTAAATACCTTCCGCGCGAGATTCCAGAAAGTTCTCATCATTTCGTCGGCGCGATGCGCAGCGAAGGCTGGGGGAAAGGTCGAGACGATACGAGGGCCGTCCACGACGGATGACTCAACCCGGCATCACCACGCCCCTTTCCATCTAGAAATTTCGAGGGCTTGCTCGGCCGCCGATGTGGGGTGAGGAGGTTCGTCGGCGAACCTACGCTTTTGAGGGGAGAAAGTCGCGCGCCCGGGGAGTCTTTCAATGCTTGTTTTCTTTTTTTTCGTTGATTTGGCGGCATCACTCCGGCGTTTCCTCGCGAGAAGTTGGCGGCGCGCCCTTTTTGAGCGCTCGTTTTGTGACAATTCTTTTTCTTCTAGGTCATTGATCGATTTCAGTCAGTGCACGTCTGGGCACACGTGTGTTGGGCGTTTTGTATCATCATCATCATCATCATTTGAACTAGGCTCACTGCAAGGCAAAGGCCTCAAACATGTTCCGCCCATCAGCCCGGTCCTGTACTTTCTGGGCCCACATTACGTCTGCAAATTTTTTTAATCTCATCTGCAAACCTATTTTTTTGTCCCTCTCACACGTTTACCTTCTCTTGGAATCCACTCGTTACCCTAATTAACCAGTGGTTATTCTGTCTATGAGCTACGCGCCCGGCCCGTGTCCCTTTCGTCGTCTTGATCTTCAAATATTAAATTGCTTCTGAAAATTGAGAATCTGTTCTTTCTCAGAGCACTGCAGAGCCAGCTATGCATCAGGCACCAAACTAAATTGCCTTATGAGCAGGTACAATTGGTTGGTAGTTTAAACGAGCTCGTTATCTAGTTGGCATCCAATGGTACTGCTTAGTATTGTATTCTAAGTCGTAGCCCACACCGCTTCAGGCTACCGTTATAGTTAAACGAGTGCCGTAACCACAGACCTGGCAAATACCAACAGCCTTCAGAGACAAGTGTCTTTACAAGATGCAATAAAAAAATGCAATGTCTAGCAAGTGGAAGAAGCAGTATGAGAGCACTTCTGCCTCACGTTGACCTCCTTTAGTATCACTACGCAATTGAGAGAAAAAGTAACATTTGAGCTCACTAGCACAAAGTCAATAAGATCGAGGAGTATGAAGAAGAATCTGCTGTCATTGAACAACCCAAAGAAGTCTCCAAGAAAGTAATATATAGGTGGAATATATTTTGCGACATTCTTTTTCCAAACAAGTCCTACGAACCTTGCCTTTGGGCACCGCAGGCTGCATGATAATTGAAACTTGAGCAAGTTAGTGCGGATTCATCTTGATTTAGTAGCGCACTGAGGGACGAGAACGAACTAAAAAAGGGGTGCACAATATGGGTGCTCACTCGTAACGAAAATGTATGAAGAAAAAAAACAATCAATTGTAAAGGAGAAGTAAAAAAGAGAACAGGAAAAAAAGATAACCTTTGTAATGCACAAAGGAGCAGGATGACTTTTTCAGCAACTAGGAGGCTCTTCTTTCTGAGAAATACGTTCCTTCTGGCTTCTTGTTACAAACTGGTGGTTGTCTAATTTTTCTTTTTTGACTCTTCTGCCACCTTGCGTGTCTCCACAGAACTCATTAGAAGAACTGACCGCGTGCTGTAGGTAAGACAGCAAGACAATTAATGCATCACGTCGCCAACCGGTAGAATTTCCGTTATTAATTTCTGTGACAGTAAATTGTAGTTTGTATCGCGTCTTGTCGTCTAAGACAGCGCGTGCTCTGATTTCATTTACTTAGAAGAGCGTATGTGCTTGTTCTTTATTGTAAAAGTGAATTTGCGGAGCCTTGGCGTGTGTATTGTACTAATATGTACCATCACGGGATCAGATTTTATTGCATTAGCTTTCAACAATAGAAATGAATGTTCTTCATAAGAAAGTGTGAATAACGGGGATCAGATAAATATTGATTGATTTGATATTGATATGTGGGGTTTAACGTCCCAAAACCACCATTTTGACTATGAGAGACGCCGTAGTGGAGGGCTCCGGAAATTTTGACCACCTGGGGTTCTTTAACGTGCACCCAAATCTGAGTACACGGGCCTACAACATTTCTGCCTCCATCGGAAATGCAGCTGCCACAGCCGCGATTCGAACCCGCGACCTGCGGGTCAGCAGCCGAGTACCTTAGCCAGTAGGCCACCGTGGCGGGGCGCAGATAAATATCAATACCCATTGTTATTGCAGGTCTTCCACTATGTATGTATGACAATCATCTTGCTTTTGGTGCTGAGAGAGAGAAAACCAACATTTATTTACGCATCCGGCGTGCGGGAAGTCATCGGCCACGCAGGGCGCGGGTATTCCCTATCTGAAGACTATGGCTAATAGAGTCTTATAGTCCCAGGCCCTAGACCTTGAGGACGTTGTGCTCCGGCTAGGCGTTGGATACTCGGGCTCCTCCATTCCCGTTGTCCGGGGCGTCGGCTCCCTTTCTCCTCTGCTTTGCCAGGGCCTCCTCAAGCTGCTGGATGACCCTTCGTTGCGTCGTTGAGCCTTCGGAGCGTATCCATGCTACCACCTCTTTGGGATACGTGGGGTCCTGGCACGGCCCATTCCCATTGCTCACAGGTGAATATGAAATTTAAATGGACCAGGTTTTATTCAAGTAAACCACCTAACGCATTCCGAATAACTGTCATCGTCGGCGATTCATACACTTAGGCACCGATGCTGAAAGCCGTACGACTGCGCATTCGCTACGTCCTGTAGGACCTGACGCCGAAACAAAGCGATTTCTTCGTTATAAACTGAAAAAGGAGTGAGTTGTCCTTGAGCTAATGAAAAGGCCCGTGACATATACCGCTGTTTCACTCTGAACCATCGGTTAATGACACCACGAGGATTACGCTATTACATCGCGGTCGTACTTATGTGACTCTTTCTTGTTTTTCGGCTCCTCGTGCTGGTGACGCGTAGCACCCGACTGTAAACGAGCTTTTACTATTCGCCTCAAGACCGAGTGCTTCCACTCTGATCGATTGCGCGACGTAAGTTGGTTCAATGGGGCATCAACCAAGCGGTCGTTGAACTTCTGTCAATAGGATCGGCGAAATGCGGCACTAATGCCTATTTGAAACGTGGGGACGTGCTCGCACCTAAACAGTGATTTCATTTTTGGAGCGACAGGATGTCCACAATATCAGGCCATCTAGAAGCATGAACAAGCGCTGACCTGAATGTTGCTACACAGATGCGAGCACAACGTTTATAATTCAATCATCTTAGTACCGCACCAATATTTTTACAGGTGTTCTATTCTGCTCAAAAAGGCCCGTGAATTATCTTTTATTGTAAATAATCACAATCGATGATAGCACGAACGAAAATGGCTTTGTTTTCAATCTTTCCGCTATGCGAACTTGGGCGACCTTCTTTCGAATCACTAAATTTCGCATACTTTTCAATTGTTCTACTTTTTTTTGTTGTGTACCACAAAGGTGCTTTCTTCTCTTTACTTTCCTTTTTCTGCCTATAAATTTTTATTTGGTTCACATGACCGTGATTTTGAGTGAAAAGCCAGAGTATGTAGGCAAGAAACTGCATAAAAGGTCACATGACCACCTGCGCTTCCGCGGTCACATGATTTGCAGGAGTCGTCTCTATACTTTCGCTAGAAGACATTCTTGAAACTCGTGTCCCGTGATAAGAAGTGGATATTAAAATGCCACCCCAAATAGCTTTCACCTTGAAGTCGTCTTCAGCGAATGCATTAAGGGACCCTGCGAGTTTTCTATCGTTCGCGCAGGTTTCAGTGGCAATTGCAAACCTAATGCTTTACTTTCATTTTTATTCCATGAATTGTCTCTGTGTTTCCAGACCATCGAAAATGTAATAATACAGTGAATGATAAAAAGGCTGTTTCGAGTGGCTATGAAACAGGTGTCGAGACGAACAGCAACACATGACATCAAAAAGCTAGAAAATTTATAAGCACTTAAAAGATATAGCTCCTACACTATAAAATTTTAAATATTGGTACTTCTCTTGAACCTCAAGAATACTTTTTCTGCAACAGTGAACGATATCGACATTATCAGCCGGATAAATCCCATTCACAGGGCAAAGGTATTTGCCATGTTCCGCCAACCAGCAATGGTCGTGTGTTTTCTGCTGCCACGTTATAATGTCAAAGTTTGTAATCTCGTCTTCCAGCCTAATTTTCCCTTCTCACCTAATTTCCTTTCTCCCCTTCACACGTGGGCCTTCTATTGGAATCAAGAGTAATTTTTTACATGATTAGCAGAATCCACAGTTGATAAATACTCGTAGATTAGGCATGTGATATATCGGTCATCTTGCATCGAAGAAGTAGCGTGCTGACAAGTGTAGTGCAACAAAGTTGTGTTAAAGGGCGAGGATCCCTTGGCTTATGTAACATCTTCTTCGGAATACTGCAAAGCTTAACTGCTTTATGCAGCTTGTTTCCACAACAAAGCCACTGCAGATTACAGGAACCTTTTGTCAGGATTGGATAGGGAGTGTGGTTCCGTGTAAGTGGGAAACTAACTCAGGATGCTGTCGTTGTTAAAACCCTAATCTCGGAGATTACCACCCTCGTGAGTTTAATGAGAGTTCCAGATTTCAAGCAGTTTAAAGCGTAAGAAAAAGAAAACAGCTTCCTTTCGATCAGCTGAGAGTGTCTTGTGAAAATAAGCATTAATGTTAACAACACAAGACTGTTGAAACTATTCCTATTCTGGCACAGCATATGTGAAACTATTCATGGCACAGCATATGTGAAATATTTACGACAAAAAATTATAAAATTCTACCATGCAACATGGTATGAATATTTCTCACAGACATGTTATAATTTTCTGTGTGGGAGTATATGACATTCTGGGGAAAATTCTCATGAAAGATTTCGATAATTCGACCAAGAAAACGCCTCTGCCTCGAAATTCGGGTGAGGTAATCCCAACATCTGACTTCGTGTTTGACGATGCTCTATGAATCAGTGTGAACTCACGTTACAAGAGTGTTACTGCGGTAAAAGGAAAAGGAGTTATCACATCTTTAATTCCGTATTTTTTCATCTCTGCGTTGACATTATAAGAAGTCACATAGGTTCCTTTTTCACGAGTTTCGCATTTGGTTCAAATGGAAGAATGTAAATGCTGGAAAGCTGACAAAAATTCATTGAATGTTATGTGACTCTGGAATACCTTGCACGAGAAAGAGTTTCTTGCTGAGGCTTTTACAATCACAGGACACAAGCGCGACCAGAGAGCACACAAGGTTATCCGTCCTTGGCTAACCAACCAATACCTGGAGGCAGAAGCCCCATATGGCCTACCTCGGGCTTCCTTGGAATCGTGTTTCGGAGAAAGGATCCATTGCCTGCACGGCTTCGTGAGCCTAAGCACGAAGGGCTACACCTGAGATCTTATGAGACTTCACCTGGCACTGTGATCCTAGAAGTCTTGTGTGACCAATAACCAAGAAAAGACGAAGGTAGGATTGCTTGTTTGTTGAAATGGCGCAGATCGTCGATGAAGGCAACAAATAGATATCTTCCTGACGTCACTCTTCTTGCTTATGGTGATTGTGCTTCCACTAAAAAATGTTGCTGGTGAAGGTTTTGATAGTATTTAGAGGAAATCAGGCATACTCGCCACCTCCAATTTTCATACTTAGGGCTTAACAGCGCGAAAAAATACACGGAGGACAGAAGAAGGACAGGACAAGCGCTGTTCAACCTTAAGTATGCGAAACCAACTAGCCCAATTATCTACTTTTTTCCAATTTCCAGTTCCTAAAAGAAATTGGCAGATCCCACGTACAGTGGGAATTGATAATATGCGAAGCACGAATGAGAAATGTTGTTGTCACTTCAAAATCAGCACAACGTTACGAGATGGAGGTAAATGATGCCATACATAGCTTTCGTGTCATGATTATCACGTTTGGATTTGTCGTTTACTTTCGTCATCTATTCAAGTCCCGTGTTACCAAATTTAGTATATGTGGAGCTAGCGAAACGGACACGAGCACGCGTGGTATGTTGTCTTGTTTTTTACATGACACGCGTGTCAGGACTATCATTTCATTTCATTTATATTCATTTTATTACCTTAAAGACCCCGTCTGAAGTATTACACAAGGGGTGGTTTACATATTGAAACAATGAATGCAGGTGTTATGGTGTGATACAGGTTTGCAACTTGTGCAGGAATTCGGAATGAGTTGGTACGGCAGCAGCATGGTGAGGCAGGTCGTTCCAGTCTCTGGCAGCCCGAGGAAAAAATGAGGTTTGAAATGTGACGGTGCGTGTTCGAGGACGGGTTACTTGCAGTTGATGGCCAGTGCAATGAGACGTGCGGGATGATGATGGGGAGATGTAAGGTGGGCGGTTTAGTGAGCTGTAAAAAAATTTGTGAAAAAGAGAAATCGTGGCAACACGACGACGAAAAGCGAGGGATCATAAGTTTGATTCAGCTTTTAAGAGAGAAATGCGGACGCCATATGAATATGAAGAATGGTTGAATCTTGTGGCACGACTCTGTACTGATTCTAGTGCACTGATGATATATGCTTGGCGAGGGTTTCAGATGGCAGAAGCATATTCTAGTTGTGGTCTGATAAATGATTTGTACGCGAGAAGTTTGACTTGCTGCGGCGCGTGACGGAGGTGACGTTTCAAAAATCCTAATGTCTTGTTTGCTGATGAAATAGCGTTAGTCGCATGCGGAATTCAGGAAAGGTCGTGGGATAGAGTTACACCTAAATACTTACACGTTGTAACTGATTCAACAGTGACGTTTGCGATCGTGTAAGTAGAAAGGAATGAATTGCGCCTTCGGGAAACTGAAACAAATTTACATTTTTTGGCGTTCAGAGCCATTTGCCATCGATTGCACCAGTTGTGTACGTTATCAAGGTCGTTCTGCAGAAATTCTTGGTCTGATATGTTAGTTACAGTATGATAAATTACGCAATCGTCAGCGAACATACGAATAGGACAGGACACATGCTGCGGTAGATCGTTAATATATGTTAGGAAAAGAAGTGGTCCCAAGACCGAGCTTTGGGAAACACCGGAAATAACGGGAAGGAGCTTGGATGAGTGGTTATTTGCAAGGACAAACTGGGGAAGGTTTGTTAAAAATTCTTTTATCCATTTCATTACGTGAGCATCTAAGTTCAACACAGATAATTTTATTAGTAAACGATTATGAGGTACAGTGTCAAAAGCTTTTGAGTAGTCTAGAAAGATGACATCTGTTTGAACGTTGTTATGACGATTAGCATGGGGATCATGGAGGAAAATTGCTAGTTGTGTTTCACAAGAAAGTCCCTTACGAAAGCCATGTTGAGAAGGATGAAAGAAATTGCCTGAATCCGAGAAGGCCATGATGTGTGAATATTTGACATGTTCCATGATTTTACAAGAGACACTAGTTAAGAAAATGGGGCGGTAGTTTAAAGGGGAGTCTTTGTTACCTGATTTGAAGACTCGAACAACCTTTCCCACTTTTCGGTCACATGGTAAGGAACCTGTAGACAATGACTCAGAAAACAAGAGGGTAAGACATGCTGCAGATACGTGCTTAGTATTCATTAGAATCTTGGAGTTGATTTCATCTAGACCTGAAGAAGTACACAGTTTGCTTTTTTCAATAATTGACAGTATACCATCAGTAGAAAAGATAATGGGTGGCATCTGCGATGTTGTCTTAGTAGGCATGAGAACGACTGGGGTGATAGTTTCTTTCGTAAATGCAGAAAAAAAAATCCTGCATTGAAGATATCGGCACACTCGCCATCCGACGCTGTCGCGCATTCTATATTCGTTAAACTGATAGACCGGGTGTCCTGGGGATTTAAAACGCACCAGAACTGCCGAGGATTATGAGTAAGTAGCTGGGGCAGGTCAATGTTAAAAAATGTTTTTTTAGCAGTGCGGACAGCAGTCAAGTAGTTGTCTTCCGCCATGTAGTAGTTTGACCATGTCTCGGGGCTTCCAAGACGTGTGGCTAAACGGAAGCGAAGCTTCTTTTTATTTTCAAGAGTCTTTAGAGCTCTCGTGAACCATGGCTTACTTTGATTCGTGTGTATTGTTAGCCTTGGAATATATTGGGTTACAAGTTCGTTGATTTTGTCTCGGAATAGCGTCCAGTTCTCCTGAAGTGTGCGCGTCGGGAATAATGCCTCGAAGATTGAAAAGAACTCACCTAGCTCATTGTTAATGGCTTCGTAATTCCCTTTGTGACATAGGCGTATAGATTTGTCTGACTGTAGTTTTCATATCGGTTGGAAGGTGAAGACAGCTTGTATTACTTTATGATCGCTTACTTCGCGGAGGTAAGTTAATGATGATAGACTGCCGAGGCGGCTGGTTAGTATAAGGTCGAGTATACTAGAAGTATCTTTTGTAACCTGCGTGGGCTCCAAGACAAGTTGAGTTAGTCTGAGATTATGACATGCATTAACGAAATCAATGGCAGCTTCATTCCCCGTGATTAAAGCGGTATCATTATTCCAGCTTATTTGCGGGAATTTAAAATCCCCCAGAAGCAGGACATCTGCGTTGGGGTGTTTTTTGCTAAGCTCGTATACGATGTTATCAAGTTCGGGTGCGAAATCAGGAATGTTATGTGGCGGCCTGTAGCAAATGCCCTAAAGGACTGTCTGCGGTGAGGCGCGACAGATTACCCATATCATTTCTAAGTTAGTTTCAATGGTAACAAGAGAGCAAGATGAATTCTGATGCACGGCAATAAGCACACCACCACCTCGTGAGGCCTTGCGATCCTTCCGATAAAGACAGAAGCTCGGCAAATCGGCAAGTACCTCGGTATCGGTAATAGCATCAGTCAAAGATGTTTCAGTTATTATCAGTAAATTGCTGTTGGACGACAACACAAGACTAGACAGGATATCGCGTTTAGGGATGAAACTTCGTGCGTTGGTATAGATCACGGAAAGGCAAAGGTTAGCTCGTTCCGGTACCGTAGCTCGGGGGCGTGACTTGCGGCCAGGCGATTGCTATTGCACCTCTTTTACACCCTTTGTACGCTCATCATAAGCATAGTGCTTACTACCCATGAAAAGAGTTTTAAAGCGCAGAGAATAAGGCGCAGATTTGCTTTTTGCAAAAGCAACTAGGTGTTTGCGGGCAGTTTGGACATTACGTGTGAAATTTTTGCCAACACTGAAGCCCGTCCTTTTGAATTTGCGCCCGTTGGAAAGGACTTGTTCTTTTGTTCTGTGAAAAGAGAATTTAACTATTATGGGGCGGTTTCGACAAGTTGTACGATTGCCCAAGCGATGCGCGCGCTCAATTTCTTTCGCATCAAGCGCAATGTTCAGATGTTTTTTACAGTGATCTATGATTATATTCTCTGAAAGCGCGAACGACTCTGATCCCGAAGGCTTATAAATACCATACAAAAGTTGATTGTAACGCCTGGAATGGTTTTCGGCATCATCAATGCGCGTTTCTATCCTCTGGATTGCCTGTGCTGTGCAAGCAGTAACACTTTGCATATTTTCTAGAACAGAACGCAAGAGGGCTAGGTTTTGGTCGTGCGTTTCGAGATTAGTCATACGCACGCTCAGATCAGCTATAGCTTTGTCGGTTGTTTTCATCTGGGAATTCAGGTCTCTAATCTCCGTAATTAGTTGCGTTAGACCTACAGACAATTTCCTAAGTCCGTTTAATACAGCTTGATTATCAGGTCTGGGGTTTGTTTCGATGTCACCCGCCAACAACAGCAACGAGCGGATGACATTACAGCACTGAAAAACAATGGAAAGGCAGCAATGCGGGCCCAGCAGCTGCAGCAGGAAGTTGTTATTTGACAGCTTAGTAAAAACACAGTGTGCTTTACCAACCTGCATGGCGAACACGAGCGGATTAGCATGCTGTGTTGACGCACAGCAGCCGGGCCCACAAAGCGTCTCCGGCCGCGCTTGCTCCTTTATAGCTTGCTGAGTTGATGTCGGTGGCAGTCGGTATTCCAGCCGCGCATCGAGTGATGCCGCCAGGGGTGGCGGGGTCAGTAAGGTTCAGATGAGCAGCCGGATTCAGCAACGGTACCGGTGGCTTGGGTGTGATGCAGGAATCCATCGGATGGCCGAAAGCAGCCTCATCGTCGTTGGCGTGCCAGGAAAAATGCGGTTGGGCTATTTCCGTAGAAGCAGCAGTCAGGGCAGGAAGCCAAACGCGGACGATCCCGTGAAGTGACACCTGCATGGCGAACATGAGCGGATTAGCCTGCTGTGTTGACGCACAGCAGCCAGGCTCAGCAGCTGCTGTGCGTCATGTTTGCACGAATCATATATTTCGTCGTTCATTGACGTCACGCAACAGCAAATTAGGTAAATGTGGAGCTAGCAAAGCGTCAACGAGGGCATTATGAAGGGCCAAATATACTCCAATGTAGCGTTGACGCGCGCGCACGCTGGTCACAGCGACGCTACGTTAGCAGAACGCGAGCACTGACGCCAGGCGCGACCAGCGTCTGTCGGCGTGGCCCGATGGCAACCGGCGCGAAATGCGGCATGCTGCATTTCGCACCAATGCGTTACGCAGACAACACTGCGTCTCCCTCTTTTCGTGACGGGGGGTCGTTGGATGCGCTGAAACGCGCATGCGTCAGAGCAGCGTGGCGCGCGCCTGCGAGTATATGGCAGGAGCGGCGCCTGGCGTGGCAACGCCGGCGTGACGCGACGAAATGAACGCCGGTGAGCACGTGCACCACGTCACTTCGAAAGGTATTGGCACCTTGATTGTGGCGTATAGTCACGTTCTCACGTGGCACGCATCTCATGATTATCATGTTTCCACCAGTCACTTACCTTCGTCATCCATTGGCGTCACGTAATACCAATTTTGGCATATGTAAAGCTAGCGAAACGGCTGCGAGCGCATCATCAGTATCACATGTAGTCATGTTGTTACACGACACGCATCGTGATTATCATGTTTGGATAAGTCATTTAACTATGTCATCCGTTCGCGTGACGTAATACCATGTTTGGTACATGTGAAACTAGCGAAACGGCCGCGAGCGCATCATGAACGTACTATGTAGTCATGTTGGTACATGACATGCATCTCATGTTTATGATGTTTACACCAGAATGATACCTTCGTGATCCATTCACGTCCCGTAATAACAAATTTGGTATAAGTGAAGCTAGCAAAACGGCCACCAGCGCATCATGAGCGTGGCATGTAGTCAAGTTGTTGCATGACACGCATCTAATGATTATGATGTTTGCACCAGTCACATACCTTCGTCATCCATTCACGTACTGTAAAACCAAATTTGGTATATGTGACGCAAGCGAAACGGCCACGAGCGCATCATGAGCATGAAATGTACATGTTGTTTCATGACACGCATGTCATGATTTTCATGTTAGAGTCTGTCACTTGTGTTCGCCATGCAATTATGCCATACCATAGCAGTTTTTTCCACATGCCACGTGAACGAAACCACCGCAAAAGCTGCAGGACCATCAAATGTAAATCATGACATTCATGACATATATGTCATAATTTTAATGTTATGACTAGTAAAATATATTCTTCATACAGTCATGTTATGCCATACCAAGTCTGGTATTGATACCATTATCGAAACGGCTAGGAGAGCTAGAAGTCATAGGCGGATAGATAGATAGATCGATAGATAGATAGATAGATAGATAGATAGATAGATAGATAGATAGATAGATAGATAGATAGATAGATAGATAGATAGATAGATAGATAGATACGCTCAAAGTCGCCGAAGCTTGCTAAGAAATGCTTCGCATTTAAAAACTGATATAGACACGTGACCCAAATACAAGTCGGACGGACAATAGCTTACTATACATTAGCGAACCTTTTCAGCATAAAAAAACAATAACAAAAGGGCATTTATACTTAGAGAAAAAATATCAGAAAGGTAGGGAGGTTAACTATACTAATTCCAGACATTCGTTATTGATTTCGTAAGTACACTACAGAGTTCATGGACTCATTCTAGTACGTTAATCCATTTTGTACCATTCATTCGTCCGTCCATCCATCCATTCATCCATCCATCTCATTCTATCTATCTATCTATCTATCTATCTATCTATCTATCTATCTATCTATCTATCTATCTATCTATCTATCTATCTATCTATCTATCTGTCTGTCTGTCTGTCTGTCTGTCTGTCTGTCTGTCTGTCTGTCTGTCTGTCTGTCTGTCTGTCTGTCTGTCTGTCTGTCTGTCTGTCTGTCTGTCTCGTAACAAAAATTTCATGCAAAGGTAAACTGATGAATTATTATTTACTGTAATGCTGCTACAAGGCTAGCTGTAACCGTAAAGAATGGTTTAGTAAACATGAGTCTAACCGGGGTTTATGAGTCCAAAGGCGCTCTTTTAAGTTTCACAACTGTCCAGTGCTCGCCTTCTTTTCGTACCGAGGTAACATTGCAAAGTCCTCGCAACATGAACGAGGTTTGTTCCACACTATATCTGCGGTGGTGGGAAACACAAACTTTGAAGACGCGGCCTGGCCTGCCACACATCCTTCAGTACTACAAGACAACTTGTGAAGCCAACTTCGTTACCACAAGACAACTTGCGAAGCCGAATGCAGTGGCCTTGTAATTATTTCACATCACTGACGTGGGCGCGTTAGTTCTTGAATACGCAACGTACCTGGTGGCAATGCAGATGAATTAGTACGAAGTGGTTCCTACAGCAGAAAACGGTGCTCTCTTTCATCTACGTATTTTTTTTCACACGTCACTTTTCTTACCTTAAAGACTCGAGCACCTACAACAAGATTCACCCACAGACAGTTCCCATTCTGCCTAAATGAGCCCAGGGCGCAGATGTTCCGGTGGAGGCTTCAAGAGCCCGCTATATAGGAAGAATAATTGCACTACGCTTGGCTGGCACAGTGAATTTGAATTCGCATTTTAATGGTTGCAGGTGAAATTCTCCTCGCACTGATTTCTCTAGAATATCAGAAGTATCTTGAGTGTAGTACGTGTCAGCTAGCACCTTGATAGTATAATGTCCTTGTAACCTACATGTGTCACTCTCCCGTGTGTTCAGTTTGTCCTGCTCTCATACTTTTTCTGGTGAAGGCAGTCAGCCTTCGAAATATTTCGGCTAGATAACTGTGACAGCTGCTTTCAATTACGCTTAGTATCCAGTGCATTGACTGTGCGCCAACGTCTCTTAATATAATGTCAACAACAACAACAACGTGCATATAAAACAATAAAAACACGTAATAAATGTCCTGAACGCGTGTTTACGTTGCACATTTGTCCCCTAAAGCACTTTCTACTGAGTATTAAGATAATCAAGTACGAGATACTAAGTGGGACCTTACTGATGCCGAGTTTTACCAATTACTCCTTGTGCTTTATAACGTACGGACCACGAATTTGCTATTGAATTGCTGTAGGAACCGCATCACATACAGCCGCATGTGGTTACTTGATGCCTCTTTGTTCTTTTTGTAAATAATCGATCCTGCGGAAGACCCCTAGAAAGAAATAAGTAATTGTACAGGATAGCTCAGATATTTCAGTAGTCAAATTCGAAGCAATCTTAATTCTACTTTTGATCCACGTGAAACAATCATGGTGAAAAAACAATAGCGGTACGGGTGACATAAAAAAATCATACAAGAGGGTAAAGTGGAGTCAAGCGTCATGGCTCCCCAGCAAAACAGAAGCTTCCATGACAATAAGATCTTGGCGCCTTTCTATCCATCTACGGTGCAATGTTCCTACTATAATATCAATGTATTACTTTTACGTCAAACCAGAATTCTTTTCACAAACTTCAAAATGCAGACGCAAGCGCTAAGCGTTCTCATCCCTTGCCGTATCCATGGCAACATCGACCACGTACACTTAAGAAATTGGCAGCATATCCACAGAGTCAATGATGGAGAGTGGGGCGAAGCATTCGTTTGTCCATTCTTTCTTGCTTCCGTCCGTCTATGCGTCCGTCTGTGTGACCGTCGATGCGTCCATCCGCGCGTCCGTGCGTGCGTCTGTTCGTGCGTCCGTCCCTGCGTTCGTCTATGCATCCGCTCCTGCGTCCTTTCATGCGTCCATCTATGCATCTGTCTGTGTGTCCGTTTGTCTATTCATTCAACACTCCAAGTACCACCATCTCGCATCTTCTCATTATATATTTTCCATATAGAAGCACCGCCATCCAGCGGACATTCCAAGGACTAAACGAGAGGTGGCACACGCACACCTTCTTACGGCTTGCGCTTCGTGTCTACTTCCCACCTTTAACCACTTCGTGCTCATGGTATATACTAGTTCACTGTATTCATGGCACTGTGGCCAAACGCTAACTAAACCTTTCTAAAACAAAGAAGTGACGCCCAGCGAGTATAACGTAGCAACCTTTTCCTGTCAGATAGTGCTCAATGTACATGCCAATGGCAGCTAATGGGAAATGAGAGACAGGAGAATTCGGCTTTTACTTTCTTACGGCTAGCGCTTCGTATCTACTTCCCACCTTTAACCACCTCGAGTTCATTCATGGTATATACTAGTTCATTGTATTCATGGCACTGCGGCTCAACGCTCGCTAAACCTTTCTAAAACTAAGGAGGTTACACCCAGCGAGTATAACGTAGCAACCCTTTATTGTCAGATAGTGCTAAATGTACATGCCAATGGCTGCTAATGGGGATCGCAGCATGCGGGTTAACTAAAAGCCGAATGCTCCTGTCTCTCATTCCCCATTAGCAGCCATTGACATGTACATTGAGCACTATTTTTTATTGTTCAACAACGCACAGAAGAAATCTCTCACCGGCTCTACCTTATAGATCAAACTGTTATACTTGTTACACCCTACAACAGCTACGAGGGACGAACTGGTGCCGCTATGAAGAGCTTGGCCCCTAAAAAGCCGGCTGCTGGGAAGTGTGCAGGTAGGAAAATTGAGAAAATTGTCGTTTTAGATGCGGAGCATCTAATACTCGAGGCTTGTAGTGCGGCGCCGTCCGCAAGCTTTCTCCTCCTTCTTCCATCTGTGCATCCCTTCCTCCTCTACACACCGCGCGCGCTTCACTCCTCCACCATCTGTGCACCCTTCCTCCTCTACACACCGCGTGCGCTTCTCCTCTTCACGAACATTCGCTAGCTGTATAATGTAGCGCGCATGCGCCGTCACGCTTCGAGAACATCGGCAGCTGACGCGCGCGCATGCGCCGTCGCGCTTCGAGAACATCGGCAGCTGACGCGCGCGCATGCGCCGTTGCGCTTCTCCCCCTTCTCGAACATTCGACAGCTGACAGTGCATGCGCCGTCGCGCTGTATATATACTCAAGGTCGGCGCTCGCTCGCTCAGTTGCCGCTCGTCGGTTGGTTTGTACGGCGCGTCGACGTCCAAGGTCGCGGTGAAATGAATTCCAATGAATCCACAAACACAATGATCGACGTCCCTTCGACCGGCGCCGCCCTTTCGCATACGTGTGTACGTGTTCACTCATTTAACACCCCCTCCTACAACCACGTTAACCAATTTAGCCATCGACCCAAGTAAGTCGCAATTTAACACCCCATTTCACAACCACGTTAACCAATTTAGCCATCGACCCAAGTAAGTCGCACTTTAACACCCCGTTAACCAATTATATGCTCCGCATCCTCCTCAGTGTTCCCCCGAGGGAAGCTGCGGGCAATTTTTTATTCTGTTCCTCAAGAGACTCTTGTAGGAGATTTTTAACAAAGATTCGCCACTTGACCAGGATTTCTTAGAAGTGCACACGTGCATGGATGCTACCGTATCCATGCTCTTTTCATATTACTAAAATTTGCATCGCGTGACGCCCGATTGCGGCTATACTGTTGTAAAATGCGTTAGTAGACATGTTGACGCAATTTTCGCATGACACAAAGCTTGAATAGGGTCAATTGGCAACGGAAGGTCAAACACCGACGTATCTCAGCGGTAGAACATGGGTCGAGATTCTGCAGCTTATAAAACGCACACACAGAAGAGGGACACGCACAAGGCATGCCTTCTTGTTTATCTATCTTTTTTGTGTGGGTTTTGTAATAGTCGCAGAATGTCATACAGTGTCATACAATACTAACTAGTAAATTCTCATAGAATACGTTACCTTGTATCACCAAAATGCAATGATATGTAACACATGATATTGCTAATGGGCATACAGAGCTCATGGAAAACTCGCATGTTAGACAGGCATGTGGAACCAGTGTATACATATTCGCGATCACATTTTGTACAAATGACTGTGCAGCTAAAAAACGCATATTAACAACTGTAGATTCAGCCGAACTGATATCCAGAGTTGAGGAAGTGTACTGCTCAAATACCCTTTTATAACACAGTGTTGCATGAAATTTGTCAATAAGACAGCGTTAACGAGCTCGTTTCGCAAAAATTCCGGCGTCGGCGTCGGTGTCGGCACCAAATTGACCGATGTGACCAACGTAGCTGCATCTTAGCGTGACTGGAAAATTCAGAAAGAGGCAAGTAAAATCAATAATCAAAAGTGCTAGACCCGAGTGGGCATCAAATCGGGGTCGTTTGAATGGCAAGTGGGTGTTCTACTACAGAGCCACGCCTCTACTTGTGATTACAGTGAAAATAAATTCACCTGTCTGGAAATACAGTGAAAGTAACTCTCATGCCCAACAAGCACACGCATCGTGTATATATATCTCGCAATACAACATGAACTATTGCCGTAACAATGCGTGGTAGAAGCGTACATTGCCATCGGGCGTCAGAACCTGGGGTTATCATAATGACTTGATTGTTTAAAGCCACTCACCCACTACAAAAGGCACACACGTTACTGCACCATTAAGGCCACGCAGTGGGTGCATAGCAAATTCGAAAAGATTTCATACACTAAGTGTTTGAAGTGGGCACTAGGAACAGAATATCGCAATTGAGTTCAACTCTTAAAGGTGAAGCCTAAGAGCCCCTCATTTTTCTTTTTTGTAATGCGCATTGAACTTTTGTGGAGGTGGTAATTATTATGTTGTATGCTGTGTATATACGTAAATCTCAATTGTAATCAATACCATCTAAGAGAAAAAATTGGGAATCCAAGAAAAATATTCCTCTCATGTACAACAATGGGGTGCCATGCAGAAGATCCAGGTTCAAACACCATTACCTTCAAAGCATTTTTTCTTGACTTTTTTTTTTCCTTATTTCGCGTACGTGGTAGCCGTTATGGTTAACGGTGGCGGCTGCGGCGAACTATAGCCGGCCCCATTGTTGCGATCTCATAACAGCTTTCACTGTAAATGTGAAAATGATTAGTTGCGACATTGCATGACACGACTAAGTGGCTATGCTTTCTATATATGATACTTACATGGTAACTGCACTGCACTTAACCAAATTTATTATGTAAAATTCTTTGCTTTCTTACTTTTCTATTGCTCTTTAAAGCTTCTCTCAACTGGTATACACATTGTTCTCACCACGTACTTTCTAGTTCAAACAAAATAAGTATTCACACACGAAACTTTCAGCTGTATTTTCGTAAGATAGTGCCTAATGCCACGTTTCTTTTAGACTTTCTTGCTTCTGGCTTTCTGCTGGCCTGGGTGGGACCAACGGATGCCAACAATGGGTGATTCAGTGGCAGTGATTTCCACTCCGGAGAAAACAATACCGAGTTACGAGGCATTCCCAATCTAAGCTTCGTATGTATATCGTATTATATGCGTTAGTGGCAGTCTTGACAAAGATCGTTCCGAAAATCGTTGTTTCCATGACGCTTAGCTGCCTCGGGCACGCGAGAAGCACGACGGTTTCAGATGGCGTGACTCCAGTTCTCGTACAGAGTCTCCGGAAGACAACTACGACAGCAACGGCAACGGTGAATACAATTGGAAGAGGGGAGACTGGAGGTGGCTGCAATTGCGTTGGCTGTACGTTATCATGGGATGAACATCTATACGTCTAAAGGAACTGGTTTGCCATTAATATATGAATGATGGAATGAATGAATGAATAAAGTTTATTTAAAGTCCGGCAGTTTTACCGGGCGAGGTGAAGGAAGAGGGGGTTTACCTCTGTCCCTTCTCACTCTCCATTGATTAATAAATAGAAGCAAAAATTTGCTGCGAGGGAAAAGCAATGAAAGCCGGTTCTGAAATGGCGCTAAGTTCCTTAAAGTTTGACGGAGTCATCACAGACGGAAAGGTCATTTAGAGTGCTTTTAAAATGAGTTAATAATAATTTAGAAAAATGGGTAAGCGTTTTAATACTTTATGTAACAGACAATTCGCATCACCAAGGCTGAATCGAATCAATGCGTGAACGTCGCTGAATATCTTTTCTGGCCACGGAAATTTCGTTCAGACTAAGTTCCACTGAAAACGACCCTCAGAATGCAGGGCACGCATTTAAAAAAGCCTGCGTCTTACACTTAACCTAGACAACAGACAGCTAGTTTAAGCCAGGTACGTGATAGGCGGCAGTAATTGCATTAACATACGCTGCAAAAAAAAAAAAAGCCGGCAGGTTCCATGCATTCCGGGAATCGACGTAATGTGAAGCAGCCGGCAAGGATGAAATGGTGCTGTACATAATATACATGTCGCAATTCGCATCTGTGAATCTGTCATTTGTGTTTGTAATAGAGTCATGTTACGCAATGCCTATTTCGGTGTATGCCAATCTAGCGAAACGGCTGCACGCATGTCATCAGCATGACATGAAAATCGCTTTGTACATAGCATGAATGCCAAAATTTTCATGTGACCACCTGCCACTTATGTTTGTCATACAGTCCTGTCACGCAATACCAAATATGTGCATACCAAGCAAGCGAAACAGCCGCGAGCACACCATGAGCGTGGAGAGAAAGTCATGTTGTGCATGAGCTACAAAATTTTTATATTGCCACTTCTCATTTATGTTTGTAATGCAGTCGCGTCATCGTGCTGAATTCGCATATCAAGCCAGCGCTGTGAGCGTGCCATGAGGGTGGCATGAAATTGTTGCACTTGAAGTGTCCTGGTTTCTATACTACCACTTGTCATTTATGTTCGTCATACAGTAGCGTCACGCAATACCAATTTTGGTGCATATCAAGTTAGCGAACTTGTTTAGGGCGCGCTACGAGCGTGCGTTACAATACTTAATGCTCATGACATGTGAATATTTCCGTATTACCACTTTTTTTTTTATTTAAGTATACTGCAGACCTTCTCGGTCCAAGCAGGAGTGACTTTTCATTTATTTTTGTGATGCAGTCACGTAAAAAACTATTAACATTGGTATATATCAACTAGTAAAATGGTCCTGAGCGTGTTATGAGCGTGGCCTGGAAGACATTTGGCTCATCACATGTCATGATTTCGATTTTCTCACTTGTCATTTATACTCGTCATGAAGTCACGTCCCGAAATCCCGAATTTGGCGCACATTCAGCTAGCGTAACCACCGTGAGCCGCACCCCGAGTGTCGCATGTAAATCATGCTGCACATGACTTGCATGCCATGATTTTCAGAGTACCACCAGTAAATTGCGTTGCTCATGCACAAAGTTCTCACCACACCAATCTTTCATTATATCAAGTTAAGAAAAGGTCACAGAAGCACCACAGTCATGACGTCTTAACCATGCTGTTCATGACAACTTATTCATGATTTCAATTATATGACTAGTCATTCATGTTCATCATACTGTCATGTTATGCTACAGCAATGTTCGTGTAAATACCATTAACGATAAGGTCTGGAGAGCACAAACAAGATAGATAGATAGATAGATAGATAGATAGATAGATAGATAGATAGATAGATAGATAGATAGATAGATAGATAGATAGATAGATAGATAGATAGATAGATAGATAGATACCCTATTGCAAGAACAGCGTGATGCCAGTACGTTTTTTGGCACTGGTACACGCTGGAGACGCTGGTACACGCTTGTAATCACTGGCCCTTGTTGAGCGCACTGGGAAAAAGCTGTGTCGCACTGGTAGGGGCGCTGGCTCGACCGCTGTGATGCTGGTGCGCACTGCGAAGCGCTGGAAGCACTGGAATTTTCACTGGCAAACGCTGGTGAATACTGGAGCACGCACTGTTTCAACCAGCGCAGCTGCAGCGTGAATGTTATTGTAGCGTGTGCCGTGGTTTCTTTCGGTATCGTTGAATATAAACCGCTTGATTCGACGGCAGGGAGAGATGCTACCCTAACAGATACCGAGCATAAGTAATTTTATAACAGATACCGAGCATACGTAAGCGGTCTTACCCAGTGCACGGCCCAGCGAGCATTAAACCTGTCGTGCCAGCCACGTTGGTATATATGTTACCGGCGCTTCTTGCTTCGTGTACACACGACTTTAAAGTGTGAAAATAACTGTAAAGTATAGTTTAGACATCCATGAACCTAAATCAACTATTTTGTCCTGTGTCGATGTTCGCCCAAGGAGCGCTGACGATCGAACGTGGCGCTTTCAGCTACGCAGGCTGTCACCGATAGCTGCCGGCCGCACTTAGCCGGTACTTCTCCGACTGATATGTAACAACACGCAATTTTCAGTTGGTAATTTGATACGCCTTCGTGAACTGACTCACTGGCATACGTTTATAGCGGATCGCATTGGTATTTCTGTGGGTGTTTTTTTTTAATTGTTGGTATTGATATAACTGCATATATCTGTACACTGGCACGCCCGCTGTTTACTGCCATCGGCGGCCAGAAAAACGGCTGTCGCTTGCCATCGCCACTCCATAAATGCATATCTGGCATTTATTGACCTTCCGCTTACTTCAGGTACAGTTTAGGTAACAGTTAGAAATACTGCGAAGCTTAAATGCAGAAACTTCAAGCATCGAAACTCAGCTGCTTCGAAAGCAGCCTTACCCAGTGCCCCGTCTAGGCCTATCGTGCCGCCCGCGTTGGGGTACCTGCTGCCGGCGCTTTTTACTTTAAGTAGGCACAATTCTAAAGTGTAAGAATGACTGTAAAGTACAGTTTAGACATCCCTGAGCCTAAATCGATCATTTATACGTGTGTGTGGTGCCCGCACAAAAAGCGGCGACGATCGATGTGTCGTGCTTTCGGCAACGTAGGCTGTCACCGAAAGCTTCCTTCTCAGCGCAGGAGCCGGTACTTCTCTGACTCGTGCGTAAGAACACGCAATTTTGAGTTGGCAATTTGTTACGCGTTAGTGAACTAACATACTGGCATACTTTTTCAGTGGATTGCATCAGTAATTTCTTCGGCGGTTTCTTAGTTGCAGGTATCGATATAACTGCAAATATGTAATCTGGCACGCCAGATGTGTACTGCTACATCGTCGCTTGCGTGAAAGAAAAATACTCAATATTCACTCGTGTGCGTGTATATCTACCAAACAAGACATGTAAATCATCTGCACTTGTTGACCAGAAGCAAATGCGCCAAACGACTATCAAAGAAAAAAAAATTATCGGCAGCAACAGCTGACAATCTGTGGTTGCTCCTCCAGTCAACTGAGATTTTTCAGGGTTAAGATGTAGATGCTTCAAAAAACTTTGCGCTCTTGCTAATATCTGCTCGTCATTCGGTGCCCGGAAGCCGATCGTCACTGTCGAATCAAGACGCAATTATTATTTGGAAAGGAATATTGTGTCAGTCTTGACTGCGACTTGTAAACATGAAGTTGAACAGTGCGTTCTTCGGATAAATAGTCGTTTTACAACCCCACAAGCACCTTATGGCGCGGCGTAGTGGGTAGCGTACCCGGTTAGAGATCAGGAGGTAGCGAGTTCAAATGTCGTCGTGCGGGATTTTTTTTTATTTTAATTTTTTAAAATTTTTGTTATGAGTGCACGTCATTTTACTTATATATTTATTTATTTATGGCGAATGGGCACGCCCGTTTTATCCCTGGGAAGCCATTTTGCGCAGAGTACTGGGACCCTGCCGCTCCAGCGTCCCAGTACCTGCGCTGGGAGGCGCTGGTACCAGCGCCATACTGGGCCCATAATCAGGCATGGCACTGGACGCTGGTACCCAGTGGCGCTGGTTTTTGCAATAGATAGATAGATAGATAGATAGATAGATAGATAGATAGATAGATAGATAGATAGATAGATAGATAGATAGATAGATTCAAAGTTGCTGAAGTTCGCTGAGAAATGCTTCACATATAAAATGCCTTAAATTAAGGGGAGATGCGGGTCGAAAAACGCGAGTTTTTTTAAAATTACTGATTTTTTATTTTTGTCTGTTTTGATAAGATTATTACCTCTACTGTTATGAAAAAAATACAGGTCGAGACTTACCTGGAAATGCTTTAAATTGCATCTAAAGAGCACAAGGTGCCTGTTAAAAGGTCTAAAGTGTGCAGTCTTCGAGCACCTTGCCGCCGATAATGCGCCGCCGCTCGCCATTGTTGATCGTATTAGCCGAAGAGTCGAGCCTCACTCTTCAAGTAACAACAGTTTCCCTCGCTGATGGGGCGCAAGAAATAATAAAAAGAAGCACGCTACTGCACGTTTTTCGAGCACCGCGACTGGCTTATCACGTGGTACGGATCGGGGACCGCCATTGGCCGCTGCGCGCCTGTATGTACTGTGAAGCCTATTTGCGGGGTCCATGTCTTGTCGAGCAGCGCAGCTGATTAATGCTTTTCCCGTGTAATTATCTCCGTTATGAATGGAAAAGCATTGTTCGCAAGTGAAAGCTGTTGTGCGGCGCGCTCTGTAGGAATAGACTACGAGCAACTGGTCCGATTTCCGGCAGTTGTTGGCTTGCAAAAACCAATGCATCAAAAGTCATTCACACCCATCAGCCGGAAAGTTCGTGATGCGGCAATGGATGACGTCAGCGCCAATCTTGAGAGGTCAAAAAAGCTCGCAGTAAGAAAACTTAGCAGGGATGACATTGCGATTATGTACGACGGTATGTGGCACAAACATGGCCGCAAAATGGCATGACACTGAACTTAGTTTGGATTTCGCAGTCCTGTCGAACTTCTTCCTAGCTTGAAATTGGCACAAGGCTCTGCTACATGGAGCGGAAGTTTGGCAAGCGTTCCATGGCCCTGTCTGTGAGCGAAATGTCTGTGAGGAGTCGGGTCGAAAAAGCCGAGAGGGACAAACTCATGGGGCTGGCGTATTTTAGCCGCAGTGGCCACTACAAGAAGGATTGTTCTTTTTGGAGTACAATTTCATCCGATTTAATGATATCTTTCAGAAAATAAAAACTCAATTTTAACTTAAAAACTCGCTTTTCTCAAAACACAAATTTCGCATTTTTTTCAATTTCCCCCTCCTTTTTCGGGCACTTCTAGTGCTCGGATCTGCATGAAATTTTGCCCAAGTTTTTCCGAAAGTATGGCAAATGCAATTATTTAGCTTAAATCTCAATATTGTACTGTATATTAAAACATTTTATGTAAAATTAACCGTTACTAGGGTAGGTGAAATATTGACTTTTTACGTCCATTATTTTTCCCGCCTATTACATATTTTGCGGGTGCTTTCTAATTAGTTATTTGCATTCTACACTTTATTTCAGACATTATGAACTATGAATGGTAAAAAAATTACGGAATTTAAAGGATGAAAAGAGTGGGGGGAAGGGTTAAGGTTTTAAATTTGTCATTTCACAGTGCTAAAAGTAAGCAACTTGCAAGAAAACTAATTATATATTTGAAATTAGCATAAAACGTCCCATAAACAGCTCAATTTTCATTGATCTATATTTTTAAATAAGTATCTTCGAGTAGCATTAATAAAGTTCCTTGCCTGCCTGCCGGCCTAAGCAGACAGTAAAGTGCTGTTTTTTCCAGCAGTATACGCAGGAAGGAAATCATCACACTTTTCTTGCGTTCAACTTTAATTACACCTCATAAATCGTTTCCCCTTTTGCGCAGACACAAGGTTTTCTTGCGTGATGCCAAAAGCGGGTGGCTTATGCTAGCAACACATGACGGACAAATTTATTTTGATTAGACAGTGACGTTTACGGAATTCACGTAATAATAATTATTACTAGTTGTTTCCAGTAAGCGTATGTGGCTACCAGAAAATTCTGCGAACGACAAATCGCCACCTTATTCTTTCTTGCCTCCTTGGACCTCAGAGTGATGGCTGCTTTCACTGTCGTATTAATGTAGCAGACTTGACACTCGCCACCTCATCATGTCGGTGCACTCTAAATGTGCCTAGAGGGAAGGTAGTGTCTCGTGCATTGTGACTCGGGAAACGCCATTCAAGCAACACCAAGGAAGTGACGTTCAGCGTTTCACTACCGGGGGCCTCCATTGCAGTTTACAACACGTCCCACTAGAGGCCAACGAAATTCAATTTCGCCACTAGCGCCAGTAGCTTTATAAAACCTATGAGCGACTTACACTTTCCCCTAGGTGACATTAATTCGCTTCACCACTTCTTAAAAGTCTGGAATAAAAAAAAAGCCCTTAGAGAGGCAGGCAAGGGGAAATGGCAGTGGCGAGATAGAATGACGCGGAGATGTCAGCCGGGTATTTGACGAAGAGCGAGCGTGTGTCACGACCCGTTTGAGCATTACTGTGCTGACGGCGCTAGGGCCTGTGGCTTGCGTATATGCTTGCGTATATGTGAAGAGGTGGTGCTGATAAGGACGCATATTTTGGTGGAAAAGTTTCCAAGATTACAGTAATGCTTAAATGCTGCAGATATTTTGAGTTCAATCTACGAAATTGATATCTTCAGATTGACTTGCCAAAAAAAAAAAAGGCACAGAGAACACTTCAGCTTCAAGATCCAGAGTAGAACGCCAAAGCGTTATCGAGACCCGTGCGCAGTGCTTTCTTATTGATAGCCTGCGTTCGGGTTTTGGTTTATGCGTTAACAGTGCCGTAAAGGAACATGCTGTAAAAAATGGTAGATCCCACGTACCTGGAAATCGACGTTATGCGAAGCATGTGGAAGAAGGGGACCATGTTGCAAGTTTTGGTATTGAGTGACACGTCATGAAATAACACTAAATATATGTTCAAATGTTGCGTGCACAGACATATGCTGAAGAGTTGCAGATGTTTATACAACCAGTTGTTTGCACTTGCGCAACGATGTCAACTGGAACATGCATATTAGCGACAGCAGAAGCTGATATAAAGAGCTGATGCTCGCAAAGATGTTGGCCCTGGTACTTCTACATATATCAGCTTCAGCGCATGGCAACTAACACCAATTGACATTAACCCGACGTGACGACTGTACCAAAGGAGTACACATCTAATGTATATCAATTTGAATGGGCATCATTGCAACCACTATTGACGTTTCACGAAGATTGGTGTCTGTTTAAAAAGTAGTTCCGAGACCTAGAGTAGCTCTATAGTAAAATGCTTCATGGCCAAGCAGAATGCTTGGGTTCGATTCCAGCTGGGACGCTGACATTTATTATTTTCATTCGTCGGGTTGACGCTAACAATGTCGGGTATTTCTCTACGCTCCCACGTTAAAAGTGCCCATGTGTGTTCTCGTCGTTCCTGTATAGATAGTACCACACTGAACTGAACTGTATAGATACTACTACTGAACCTACACGTATACAGGGATCCAGCTCTTTCATATTAGACCTAATATTTCTCAGCCATCACTTCATAAGCGAAGAAACTAATTTGTGTCTTCTAGATGGTATTTCCGATCACAAGATCACATCTTGCACCGTACCCCTTTATGACACTGTTACCCCTCAAGAAATAGTCGCGTACCCTGACTACAGTAAAGCTGAGGACACTAATATACTTGATCACCTTGCTGATGAGTATGAATCGTTTGTTGAACTTTCCCGTAACAGCAGTACCGACATCGATGCCTTGTGGGTCGCGCTAAAAGCGATCATTTCTCTTTGTATAAATAAGTACGTGCCGATTAGAAAGAAGCAGCCTAATAAGCGTAATCCATGGATTACGCGCAATGTTATACATGCCAAACGTAAAGTAAAGAGGATGAGAAAACTACTGAAAACCAACCCATTAAAATACACACAGCACGATCTCAGCACGGCTATTGAATACATGAAATCAAAAATTAAGACAGCTAAGCAATTCTACTTCACAAATACACTCACTAACTTTTTGAAATCAGCCCCAACGAAGTTCTGGAACTACATAAACCCGAAAACTCGCAATGATGACGGAGTGATAGACGTAGACAACCGAAGGTCTGCTAATCTGCTTAATGACTACTTCTGCTCTATCTTCACGGAGGACGATGGCACACTACCACAGACACGTCCGTCAGAATTAAAGCCTCTAGATCAGCTAATAATAACCGAAGCAGGCATACTTAATTTGCTGCTCAAACTAGATTCTAAGAAATCATCAGGACCTGACAATATATCAAATGCATTCCTTCGCAGATACGCTGAGTGGATAGCCAAGTACCTATTATAATCTTTAACAAATCATTGTCATCAGGGACCCTCCCTAACGACTGAAAAACAGCTAAAATAAAACCTATTCATAAATCAGGAAGTAAAACCGAACCCTCTAACTACAGACCCATTTCACTGACATGCACAGCCTGCAAACTGCTGGAACACATCATCTTAAAGCACATAACCAAACACCTTAAAAGGAACAAATGCTAACACCCTGTCAGCATGGATTTCGAAAAGGTGTCTCCACAGTCACGCAACTACTTGGACTTGTACACGATGAATCGCTGAGTGTCGACCTACAGAAACAAATCGATCTTATCTTTTTGACTTTTCAAAAGCTTTCGACTGGGTATCACATGACAAACTAATTCATAAACTCGAACTAACCTTGAGGAAAGGGCCCATTGTCGATTGGATAAAAGATTATCTTAGTGACCGCACCCAGTTTGTAGAAGTCAGCCGGCAACATTCCCATAAATCTAGCGTAAGATCCGGAGTTCCACAAAAAAGCATTCTGGCTCCAATTTTATTTTTTATATACATTAATGATATGCCTTGTAATATTCCTGTCAGCGTGAGACTTTTCGCTGATGACTGCGTTTTATACAAAGTAATTGACTCTTATTATAGTGACCATCTTGCATTAAACAACTCTTTATCTTTAGTATTCAAATAATGTAAAGAATGGCAAATGACACTGAACGTTAAAAAATCAGCTGTCCTATCAATTACGAGAAAAAAACACACATCTGATTTAGACTACAATATAGGCAGCGTCACACTCAGCGCAGTGAAAGAGTATAAATACCTTGGCTTAACACTAACTTATGACTTTAGATGGGAACGCCACGTAAGCAACGTCACTTCGTCTGCTCTGAAAAAATTGTTTTTTTAAATAGACGTCTGAGACTAGCCCCCCCCTATCACAAAGCTATTAGCATACCAAACTTTTGTCAGATCAACTTTGGAGTACGCTAACGTTGTTTGGTTTGCTTCCACTAAAGAACTCACTTACAAACTCGAGGCAGTCCAGAGGAAGGCACTAAGATGCATTTATAATAAATATAGGCTAAAAGATTCACCCACAGAATTACTAAAACAGGCCGGTATCCTCACCTTACAAAACCGAGCCAAGCTTGCGCGATTAAAAATGATGTACCAGCTAATTCACAAAGACATAAAAATTGACAGTTCCAAATACTTATCTTTAACCCAAACACGACAAACGCGGCACAAACACGCATTATCATTACATGAGCATGTCATCCATGCGGAAAGTCATAAATATTCATTTTTTCCTTTAATGACACGTGAATGGAACAGGCTGGATCCTAGCGTAACAACAAGCGCGACGTTATCTTCCTTTTTAACACTGCTTGAAGATCAGCTACATGCTGCCCAGTTATAAGCCTCCTGTATCATCCTTACTTCTGTATAACTTTTTTTACATCAGTGCGTTTTTTGCTCCTGTTTTCCCTTTGTATGCCTCTTTGTTCCCTTTTTTTTTGCTGTTACACTGTACGCATAATTTCGTTGATTCTACATACTGTTACTTCGTCTATTTTCACCATTTTTACATAAACGTATTTTTTACTTCAGTTTTGCCATTATACACCTCTCTGATCACCCCTTTTTTACGTATTAGGATGTACTAATATTATGATGTACTATTACGTCTTCTCGTCTGCCTTTCTTAATCGCCAATATTTTTTATGCATAATTGAATATTTCATATTTGTATTGTCATATTGTAACAATTTAATATGCCCTTCCTGAAAAGATCCCTGATGGGATCGACAGTATGAATAATAAAAAAAAGTATCAATCACCTGCGGCACATACCCCCCTACCAGCGGCACATACCCGCCCGTGGGTACGTGCCACTATATTTGGTGGGAAGTGTTTGACGACGTACGCGACGGAATTCTGGCATTATTCATGGCTTGACCAGCGCATCATATTCGTCAAACCATCTTACCTTCCCATGCTAGTTTTGGTTCACGCTAAGTTAAGGGGGTGACAACGAGAGCACCCAAACATAAGCAGCTAGATAGATACATAGATACGCTCGAAGTCGCCGAAGTTCTCTAAGGAATGCTTCGCATATAAAAGAAAGAAAGAAAGAAAGAAAGAAAAAAAGAAAGAAAGAAAGTAAGAAAGAGAAAAAGAAAGAAAGAAAGAAAGAAAGAAAGAAGGGCACGTTGCTGAGGCTGCAATTATTCGGAGCGATGTCACAACACATGAAAGTACAAGAACAAGCTACATAATCGAGCACGATCATTAAGAGTGAAAGTTGGGACGCAGTTTCTACGGTGAAAGCACAGAAGGTAAAAGAGTGTTCACGAAGGGCACTTCAATGACGGTGTGTGAACGAAGGTATATGGGGACGGAAAAAAATTGGAAGTTCCTGGAAACACAGCTGCCGATGAAGCAGCACGACAAGCACATCATAAAGACGTTACTATTTCTTTACCAATTATAAAGAATACAACTTTTAGAATGAGCAAAACTGCTTGGTCTGGCCAAAGTACAAAGAGCTGCGATTTATATCACATCGATTCATTTATTGAATTGAAAATTACGCTGGCATTAGATAGAAGTATGGAAACTTTGATTCACCTATTGAGGCTAGGCACCACATACACAAAACATTTTTTGCACAGAATCGGCAGAGCTGAAACTTCCAAATGCGAATGTGGATTTATAGATAAAGACGAATGTCACCTTCTTATAGATGTCCACATCATGACACGCCGATGCGCCGTCTTAAGTCTCGAACTGTTGGCATTAGACCGCCGACCGTTTAACATGAAGAAACTTCTGGGCCCATGGCCTACTGAAGTTTTACAGTCACACGCTTTAAAAGCATTAACACGTTGTTTACAAGGCAGCAGCATTGCTGACAAGTATTAAGAAATAACTAACTTTCATTTGTAACACATGTACTTATTATTAGGTGTGTGCGAATATTCGAAAGTTTCGAATATTCGTCGAATATTAAATTCGCACTATTCGTATTCGATTCGAAAAAAGTGTATTCGAAAAGTTCGAATATTCGAACCACTTCGAATATTCGACAATATCGAATATTTGATTGGATTATCATGGGGAAAATAACTCTTCTTTAATATTTCCGCTGGGTTCAGACATATTAAAACGTTGCCCAGAGGGGCGATAAGCGTCAGAAGTGCACGGAGGCACTATGTCGGCCAGCGACGGTCAACAATCAGCAGCAAAGTTGACGTTCGTGTAAACGTATTGCAAGCTTTTCTTATGCCGCCGTAACGTGGTGCACTACCACACGTTCACTATGCGGGACCTCGTGTGCAGGAACGAAGCTTATAACCGTTGCCGCGTTGTCTCATCAAAACATCGCTTGATAACGCACGACCGTGCACGCGCGTGCTAAAGCAGAAACTTCGTCACCGTCGGCAAACGCTTCGGTTAGAAAACATAATAAGTGACAAAAAAGTTCTAGTGGTAATTTGTACCATGACGTCGCAATTATTTCCTTTTTCGAGGAAGTTCCGCACGTGAGCAGTCGCACAGTTATACAACAAGCTAGAAAGCGGTTAGTCTCAACTCGGGATTTTATTGCTAAGTTACGTCGTATTTCCGGCAAGTATGCATTAAATAACTTGGACTGCATTCTAAACATATTGAATATATGAAACGGTAATCATCCGCTGACCTTTCAGTTTTATATATTTGTATATGCATATAAATATTTTTCGTGCTGGCCACCAGAGCGCCTGAGTAGTGGTAGTGCGCCATGTAGTGCACAGTGCTACGTTAGTAGGGTCAGCGGCGTTGGCTAGTGCTGTTAGCCGCTACGATCAGTTCTGCTAGCTGCCATAAGTGCCATGGCAGATAGCGGAGGCTATGACGACTCGCCTGCGAAACGGAGGAACAATCAAGACACGGCGCCGAAACGAAGGGAAAGAAGCGCTATCTGGAAGCACTTTGTGAAGACATCGTCGTCGTTGGCGCAGTGCAAGACATGCGGCGCAACACTTAAAACGCCGACGGGTACGACTAGTCCTCTTGTTAACCATCTAAAACAGCACCCAACCGCGATGAAGGAGTACCGGATGACTGCAGCAGGTGCGCCAGAGAAAGACCAGTCAATGATATTTGATTTTGTGCACCGCACTGACCCTTTGTCGGAAAAGAAAACTCAAGCACTCAATGCCAAGGTGGCTGCCATGGTAGCGCTTGATTTGCAACCATATAGTTTTGTTGAAGACCGCGGATTTAAGGAACTCATGGCAGAGGCTGTGCCTAACTATCGCCTACCGTCGCGCACCACGCTTTCACGTACCCTTGTTCCGCGTTTGTTTGATGACACACGGAAGAAAGTGAAGGACGAGCTCAGCAGTGCTTTCGAAGGGGGAACATCTGCAGTCACCTTTACCAGCGACATGTGGACATCACGCGCCAACGAGAGTTATGTGAGCTTCACTTGCCACCTTCTCACTCCAAGTTTTAGGATGAAGCGGTTCACGCTTAACACTCGCCACATGGAACTTGTTAGCCACTCCACCGAAAACATTGCGCAAATGCTTGTCGAGATGTGCGCGGAATGGGAAATACCGGATGGCTGCCGCAAATACATCGTCACAGATAACGGACGCAACATCCGTGCCGCGGTCAGAAGGCTCCCGTGGACTGAGCGTGCGTGTTTCGCCCACACCCTGCAGCTAGCAATTCACGATGCAATCTCCAACACACCGTCAATTGGCCGTCTGTGCAAGAAAGCGAGGCACATCGTAGGCCACTATAAGCACAGCTCGTCTGCGCAAAAGAGATTAGATGAGTACCAGAAGAAGATGGGCAAGGATCCACTTCGTCTGGTGCAAGATGTAGATACGAGGTGGAACAGCCAATACCTAATGCTGTCCCGCCTCTTGGACTTGAAGGAGGCTGTCTCTGTTGAGCTGGCAACGTCAAATTGCAGCATTGATGGTCTCTGCTCAGCAGAATGGAAAGAGGCTCTTGAATATCTGGACGCACTGAAGCCCTTATATGATGCAACTGTGATAACTAGCGCAGACAAATACCCATCACTTTCCACTCAGATACCAATTATTTTTGGTATGCTAAGTTGCCTCAGCAACTTTAGCGGCACAACAGGCTTTCATAAGGAACTGGCAAGGTCTCTCAATACCAGATTCCCCTTATATACCGAGGACAAAGAAGCATGCTTGGCTATGTTTTTGGACCCACGCTTCAAGTCAACGGTATTCAGAAACAACAAACAAAAGTTGGTGTGGCTGAAAGATCTGGTGCTTCAGGATGTTGCCCTATGCCCTGCTGTGGAAGTCGTGCAGCCAGCAGCAAAAGTGCAGGAGCCACAACAGTTTGTGCAGCCATCCTCTGATGTTTGGAGTGCATTTGATAATCTTGCAAGTAGTCAAGTAGCAAGTACACCACTGTCTACTTCAGAATGGAAAATTAAAGCGTATTCTGAAGAAGCCCTACTGAAGAAAGACAGTGACCCATGTGACTGGTGGCGGACTGTGGGCACCTTCAGATACCCCATTCTGGCAAAGCTTTGCCCCAAGTACTTGCCCATACCAGCCACTTCAGTTCCAAGCGAGCGTGCCTTTTCAGTAGCAGGGGAGGTTGTCTCTGTTCGGAGGGAGCGCCTCCTGCCTGATCATGTGGAGCAACTCATATTCCTCCATGATAACATGTAGTCATTATGTTTCATGATAACAGCTAGTCATTACTTGCATTGTGTTCCAAATAACAGTGTATGTTGTGTTAACAGACAGGCTGTTGTGTATTTTTTTAAATACATCTTAAATTATTGTTACTGTAGAGGCATTTGTCCTTTGATATTCGATATTCGATTCGATATTCGAACATGAATATTCGTATTCGATTCGTATTCGAAAAATTTCATATTCGCACACCCCTACTTATTATGTACAGTATCATGTAACACCCATCATGTGTGTGTTGTGAAATGAATGACGTGTCGACTATTATGTACATACGAGCGAATGCATCTTTATAAGGACCGGACTGTGCTTTGCTGTTTTGTGCTGGTGGACCGAATATTAATGAGGGACAATATGAGAGACTTCATTTATTCACTTTCGAACATTTCCTTACCATTATGTTGTGATATGTGCGTATAAGTGTGTCTTTGCATATATGTGCCCGAGTTTTCTATTTTCCATGCACTGCTTTGTATGTTTTGCTCCAAGATACGTGTTCAAGTTTCATTCAACGGCTAAGGAGTAGCCGGTGCCATAATGGCGCACCAACACCTCCTTATATATCATATCAACAAAAAAAAATTGGTAGATCCCACGTACAGTGGTAATCGATGATATGCGAAGCACGAATGGAGAAGGTTGATATGCCACTTTCGAATCACCACATCGTTACGAGGTGGAGGTAAATTATGCCGTACACGACTTCCGTGTCATGATTATCATGTATGGATGTCTCGTTTACTTTCATTATCTATTGACGTCACGTGATGCCAAATTTAGTACATGTGGAGCTAGCGAGACGGCCGCAAGCATGCTATGAGCGTAGTATGTTGTCATGTTCTTACATGACACACGTGTCATGATTATCACGTTTGCACCAGTCATATACATTTGTAATCCATTGACTTCACGAACCCCAAATTTGGTATATGTGGAGCTTGCGAAACGGCCTCGAGTGCATCATGAAGGGTTCAATATACTCCAACGTAACGTTGACGCACGCGCACGCTGGGCTCAGCGACGCCACGTTAGCAAAACGCGAGCACACTATAGTCTGACGCCACGCACGAACACCGTCTATCAGCGCTGCCGAACGGCAACCAGCGCGAAATGCGACATGCTGCATTGGGCGCCAATCAATGTCTTACCTAGACAGCACTGCGTCTGCCTCTTTTCGAGACAGAGGAATGCCGGACGCACTGAAACGCGCATGCGTGAAAGCAACGCAGCGCGCGCCTGCGAGTATATGGCAGGGCCAGCACCTAGCGTGGCAACGCCAGGTGCTGGTCCTGCTTGACCCCATGTTTGATTCTTCTCGGCGTGTTGAGTACTGTCTCCGTACACCTGGCATAACAAAACCGAGAACTAGGATCACCTATGGTCAGCCACATAGTGACTATCAAATACGCAGTCACCTCAACAAACTAGAAAATGTAGTTGACCCAAATAAAAAAAGTTGCAAAAGTCCATTCAGGAATTCTCCTTCATAATTGCATTGAATATGTTTAATATAATAGTTCGATTAGTTATTACTTTATGTGTACTAATTGTTAACTGTATAGTTTCAATGTTGTTGTTTACTTTAGAAAAGTATGTCTGCAAATATGTTTTCGATCTCACCTATTTTACATATTGCGATACTGATGTCTTTCTTTAAGGGTATTTTGTTTTTAGTTATGCATATTGTTCTATTATTTTTCACAATGTAGCGTTTCTTTGTCTGATTATAATGTGCTGATTGTTAGTCTTTGTGTAAGAAGTAGTTTTTTATCTGCGTCTAAGTTGTGTACCCGACCGTATTTCGGAGCAAAAGCCTCCGTCGGGCTTTACAGCCTTTTGCTTTTGCTTCGTTTTTTCCTATGTACAGGAAAAAAATAAACCTCAAATAAGAACATAAATTGCATAATCCAAGTTTATCAGCGGTGCTCCACATAAACGGCACCCTCGTGCAACGACTGCTGCTCAGGGTGCCGACATCCGCGACGCCGTGAAGACAAGCCCCTCAATACTGTCAGAGAGATCAGTGTGGCCACTGGAGTGTCTGCAAGCACGTTCACAATAAAACGACGGCTAGCAGAAGGTAAACTGAAGAGCCACATTGCGGCCCAGAAGCCGTGCCTCTCCTTGTCTAACAGGATGGCGCGTCTTAACTTCACAAAAGAACACGGCTCCTGGACCACGGAAAACTAGAAAATAGTACTTTTTTCTGACGAGTCCACGTGCACTACACGCTGGGACTAAAAGCAATGTGTGTGGCGCCCTGTCAATTCCCGGTACGGCCCCCTCTACGTGCAAGAAGTAGCAACGAGCTGACGAACGGCTGTGAATGTTTGGGGCGTTATGTCCCGTGATGAGCTTGGTGTTTTGCACCGCATTGAGGGACACCTGACATCGGTAAAGTACTGCGACATCCTCGATTATGTCATGATACCTTACGCATTGGACGGGACTTTTCCTGACGGGGACTTCCTGTTTCAGCAAGACTTGTCTCCTGTTCACACTGAAAAGGTTGTTGTAGAGCTTCCATACATGCGAGAGGTGTGGTGCTTGAAGTGGGTCCCCAAATAGGGCAGACGTCAACATCATCGAGTCCTTATGGGGAAGAATGAAGGTCAGGCTGCGTAAAAGAGGTTTACACAGTTCATCCGTCGATGAGCTATCGAGCGCTGTCGAAGAAGAATGGATATCTCCAAAATGAACGCAGTTTCATTGACAATTTGTACGCGTCACTACCGTCCGAAATTCAGGATGTGATTGCCATGCAAAGGGCCATGATCCGCTACTAAGGCGTGGCGACCACTTCATCTGCTTTCCTTTCCCGTCAGTCATATTCCTGCATCTTAATACTATCAGCGCTGACGCGTCATCGGTTCATCAGCAGCCATTCAGCACTGGGTCCACAGCTAAGGAGGAGGAGGAGGAGGAAAGTTTAAGCGGAAGGACAGGGAGGTTACCGCAGCTAAGCCCTATCGAAGAAGTTATTGGCTGGAATAGAAATTCCCATGTACTTGCTTCTTATGGAGTGCATCTTAGTTTAACTTCATTTCGTTTTATTTTTTGTGCACAATTCTGCCTTTTTACAGTACTCGTGGTAATATTCTGTTCATAATTGACTTTCCTTCGTTATTTTAAGCAACACTTTATGGACATTAAACAAGAGAACTAAAAGTAAAAACGGCAAAGCTTTTGTTATCACTTAAATATCAGTTACCTTTTTTATTGTAACAGTGCTTTGCTCTCTTTTGATGACCACACAATTATTTTGTAAAGCCAGGTAAGTTTATTATTTGAGAACACTGAACACGACCTCACGTTGGCGTATCCATGAAAAGCGCTTTCTGCTTCCCTATTTCCTTGGCGAACTGACTGGAGAGTGGTATATGTTCATAACTAGTGTTATTAAAATGTATTATCAGCGTAGTTGTAAACAAGCATAGTAACAGCTGCCTCGCCCATAGAATAAAGGCTGCTAGCGATCACCGAAACGGTATTATTGGCCACACATTGGGCATTGGCAGCGCAGCACAGGTCTGCTAAAAATTATTACAGAAAATACTGCTCAGCCCGAGACGTCGCAAGCTTTCTATTTTCTCGATAAGCATGACGCAATCTGAAAGTACCAAATTCAAGTATAACAGCACTTTCATTTCCATTCCTGCACAAATTTTTCAAAACACACAAAGTTAACGCTCAATCTTTGATAAGATTCGCACGACACGTCTTGTGGGTGGTGAAGTCGCTCAAAATGTTTTTCAATAACACAGAATCAGCGAGCGAAACTAAGTGCGAAAGGTTCTTCCAAATAAAGAAGAGAGAGGGTGAAAGCAAGCATGTGGGGATGATGCATATTCGCAGGATCAGCCAACTCTCTCCCGAAAACTCGAAATTATGTCACGATCGACGTTACTGTACAACCTTGCAGTGCGCTCGGCCACGCGTTCGCGTGGTGTAGCTCATACTGAGCGCGATAGTACGTTGAAGTGCATTGTTCACGAGATAATCAACGACTTTGTCAGCTCTTTGAGTCCGCCATAAGCTAACGCGGGCGATACGATGGTGTTTGAGTTTGGCTGCTCGAAAATATCGACTTTTACTTGAAACTTGGTGTTATAATTTCAAAAGAGGGATAAAATAGGTAACGAGCGTCTTTCCTGTCAAGTGCGTTTGCTTCTACTTTGTGCGCTCATATATCTCCACATTAGGTAACGTTACTTGGGCTGACAGGCACTTGACCTGTGCTTTAAACATACAAGTGGCGTGAGCTACTCATTTGCGCGCATTGCTATCAGTGAGTTGCATTTCATTCTTATTTGATTATATTTAATCAGTTCATCCACCAACACATTTATTATTGAACACAGTATTCACAGCGCTAACAAGTTCCGGTGTCTTCATTGTCGGATCAGTTGGAGGGATCTTTTATAGCGTAGTTTTGCTTTTTTTTTTCTGGAAACGAGAGTAAGTCAAATTTCCCTCAACAAAGAATGCAAACGTCGTTCAGTTGCTTTTTAGCGTGTCTCATCACAATCCCTGTCATAAATTGATATTAAAAGCGTGTTTATCCTTGAAAGCCCTGGTTGGTACGATCGAGAACGTTGTAACACTTGCAAACTGCAACTCTAAATGAGCACAGCTGTTATTGACGAAAAAAAAAGGATTGAAGTAAAAATTCTATACGTCACAGCTGCTTCAGCTGCTTTGGAAACTTTTTATGTTCTTATGAAGCAGTACACAAAAATTGGGAAACTAGAACACAACATGTACTGAACAAAGTGGAGGAGATCTTCAGAATGTTTTTCTAGATTTTTTTTTAGTTCAGGCTAAAGACCAATGGCCTGCACCTGTTCTGCTTGTACAGACATCTTTTCTCATTAAGAAAGGCACCATTTTGTGCTTCCGGAGCTTCACAATTAAGGCAAATCTTCTTACTAAATGATCTTGCTTGTTATGGATGGCTAAAGGCTGACTGAGTATGCAGAAAGACGTGCCTTACGTGCCGACAAGAACATTGTCAAAGCCCACATCATGAAGGCGAAGTGACTAAATGAATTATGTGAGTGATTACAAAGTACATGCGAGGAGGTTATGAAAGAGAATGTCTATAGAAGATTTATTACTTATTTTACATAATCATTTTGGCCAATTATTTTCACCAACTTTGTGCGTATCTCCTTCACTGGGTTTGCAGGCATAGAGAGGAGAAGCCTCGGTTGCACAAATTTTTTTTAGCTAAGTGTCTAAAATGCCGAAAATGTTAAAGCAGCCCTGTAATACTTTCTGAGCATGGTCAAAAAACGCTGCTAATTGGTAGTAAAGGCTCCCAAGAACATGCTAGCCAAGTAATATAGCGCAGCACGTGGCCTGAAATTCAAAATAAATTGTCAAAATTGCCAAAAAATTACTTTCTCTAGTCTTGACAAATGGCAAAAGACGCTCAAAGATTGCTCGTAGAAGGCCTTCTATCAGCCATTGGCTGATTTGAACATGGCGCGCTTGGTCGTTACAGAGATCGCCATGGGAGGTCACGACTTGTCCACGTGAGCGCGCGTGACCAGACTGAAAAAGCCGCGTAATTGAAGGAAAAAAAATAAAGTGATCAAGGTCATGAGGGGTGCGCGACGTATTTTCTTTACCCAAGCCATCTCTCTTCCCCTCCCCTGCTTAGCTTTGAGTGCTTTCGTCAGGACGAGTGAAGAATTACTGCAATTGCATCCTGTGGCAAAGCTTTGTATCTCCGTTCGTACTGCACGTATTCTTAAAATTTATGCTTTGTTGAACTCGTGCAGAATAAGTTGTTTTAGTGAATTCATTGCGTGGTTATTTAAAAATGTGTTTCAGAACCCTTTTAAATAAAAAAATCCTGCATGCGAATGGAATGACCATGGTCCATGCTGGATTGTGGAAAAACACATTTTAAAAAGATAGAAGATTTTGGTGCAGGTCAAAGAACGCCGGGTGATCGAAATTTCCGGAGCCCTCCACATCAGCGTCGCTCATAATCATGTGGTGGTTTAGGGACGTTAAACTTCACATATAAATCAATCTATAAAAAATTGTTAATTCATAAGGCATCGTTTGGTCGTTTAATTATGCTATCTGCGCTTTCGACTGAAGCGCTCTTTATTAAGCCAGGCATTCTGCCACTTCGCGCTAGCGAAGACTACGTCATCACGAATCAGCTTGTGCTTTCCTAACATGAGCTCGGCCGGAGTATACTCTCGTCGTCTTCTTCTTCATCTTCTGCCTCACCTCGAGAACACGTGCGCGCGGCGCGCACTCTCACAATGCGTCAATTTGAGCCGCATGAGATGTAATACCTTGACTAGGTGAGAGTACGAGCACAAACGAATAGAAAAAAAGCGAGAGCGACAGATAGCGAGAGAAATTAATAGAAATAAGAAACAAAGAGAAATAACGAAAGAAAGGGGAATAACGACAAAATAAGATAAACAATGGGAGAGAAAAACACACTGAAAAAATACAGAAAAAAACCAAACACAAAATTATACAAGAGAAGTACGTGAGTTTTTAGTGCGCAAACTAAAACTTTTTAGTACTTCAATGACTTGTACTTTGTAACGATTTTTTTCGGGTGAGTTGGATGATGCAGGCTGAAGCCATTGCAGTTCAGAGCAGAGAACAACACGGGCATTAGCACTGGTGGTGACCTTTCTTGGCTTCGTTTTCTGTGTTTCTTTGGGCTCCAATGGCTTCAATACATGGATGTGCTTAATTGGGTGCTCCGGTATTCTCTGCACAAGTTAACACTTATTTAATTTATTCAGTCGCATTTGTTCTGTTCAGCGTTACTTAACGTTTCGGGAACTGAGAACCCGATCGTTTTATATAACGCGTTATATACAATCTCACGAACGGAGTCATTGCCGGACATCGACTTAGCCAGTGGTCATCAGGAATGGCGATATTGCAGCACCCGGAAGTACACCCTGGGGACACTGCAAGGCAACGCAACTTCTCACCGACGCGACAGCTATACCAACGAGCTTTTCTCTTCGGATTACGTTTTCCTTTGGGTGTGTTTTGCGCAGTGTCTCTCAGCCAGGTTACACTCGCAAAATTGTGACACAGGGCCAGGAAGAGAAACTAGATAAAGAACGTGCTTTAGGATGCCTACAAAGTATCTTGGAATGGTATGGTGAATTTTGGGCGTGTGCTAGATGGCGGTGCGTTCCGTGATTTCCCAAGAGACACAGGAAGTTGTATCCCCGTGGGATACTAAGAAGCGTCATGAAGTGCACAAGCAGTAAAGCAATAAAAAAAAGCAAATGGAAGAACTACGTTTGGGTGGCCATGTCACAGTGTGTTCTTTTCAGCAGAGCTGACTGCTGTAACAGTCTGCTTACTAGTGATTTTGGTTGTACATGAACATGCTTTTCTTTTGGTAAGTGTTACCTGATTCTATAACCGATGAGAATGTTGCAACCATACGCTTTTTGACAGTTTAACAAGAAACGTGTCCCACTGCTAAGTACGAATACACGGGCTGGATTTCTGGCTACCGCGGCAGCATTTGCACGTGGGCGAAATGCATGAACACCCATGGGCTTAAATTTATGTGCGTGTTAAAGAACTCAAGTATTAAAATTCACAGTTTCATTGCAAGAACGAAGCAGTAAATGCGATAGCAACAAGTTGGAATATCGCGTGGAAAATGGCAGCCCCACCGCCGTGGTCTCGTGACTAAGGTACTCGACTGCTGACCCGCAGGTCGTGGGTTCAAATCCCGGCTGCAGCGGCTTCATTTACGATGGAGGCGGAAATGTCGTAGGCCCGTGTGCTCAGATTTGTGTGCACGTTAAAGAACCCCAGCAGGTCGAAATTTCCGGAGCCCTCCACTTAGGGGCGAAATTTCGACGTAGCCCAGATGATGGCGAGGCACTCCTTTTTTGTTGTGAAATAATTGGCTTCTGCTTTGGATAGCGATCGGCTGGCGTAACTAATAACCCTTTCAAGTCCGTCAGCCCTCTGGACAAGAACGGCGCCAAGACCTATGCTGCTTGCGTCTGTGTGTATTTCTGTCTCGGCAAATTCGTCGAAATGGGCAAGTAACGGAGGCGTCTGGAGGCGATGTTTAAGCTCCTGGAAAGTGTGTTCCTGCGGCGTTTCCCACTTGAACTCCACGTCGGCCTTGGTAAGGTTAGTGAGAGGATTGGCGATGCGGGCGAAGTTTTTCACGAACCGCCTATAATAGGCGCACAGGCCCAGAAATTGGCGCACTGCCTTCTTGTCAGTGGGTGGCGGGAAATCGGCAATGACGGCTGTTTTCCGTGGGTCGGGACGAACTCCAGACTTGCTAATAACGTGCCCCAGAAACAAGAGCTCCTCGTACGCAAATCTGCACTTTTCTGGCTTCAGTGTGAGTCCGGACGTCTTGATGGCTTGAAGTACAGCTTCAAGGCGCCGAAGATGCTCGTCGAAACTCGAGGAAAACACGACAACGTCGTCCAAGTACACAAGGCAAGTCTGCCACTTCAATCCTGCCAGTACTGTATCCATAACGCGTTGAAAAGTTGCAGGCGCTGAGCAAAGATCGAAGGGCATCACCTTGAACTCGAAGAGGCCGTCCGGTGTTATAAACGCCGTCTTATCTCGGTCTCTTTCCTCGACTTCGATTTGCCAATAGCCAGTCTTGAGGTCCATTGACGAAAAGTACTTGGCGTTATGGAGCCGATCAAGTGCGTCGTCTATTTGTGGAAGAGGATACACGTCCTTTCTTGTGATTTTGTTCAGGCGGCGATAATCGACGCAGAAACGTAGGGTCCCATCCTTTTTCTTCACTAACACCACAGGGGATGCCCATGGACTCTTGGATGGCTGGATAATGTCATCCCGCAGCATTTCATCAACTTGTCTCTTCATGGCCTCACGTTCTCGTGTCGAAACCCTGTACGGACTCTAACGGAGTGGTCTGGCATTTTCTTCGGTTATGATGTTTTGTGATTGCGGTCTGCCGAATTTTTGATGACGACGAAAAGCAATCTTCGTATTGCAGGAGCAGGGCTTTGAGCTGTTCTTGCTTATGGTTCATAAGTCTGGGATTGATATCTAAAGCTATGGGAGGGGCTTGGCTTCTCTGAGCAGGTTCCGCAGAATCGGCAAGGGCGAAAGCACTGGTGGCTTCGACAACTTCTTCGATGAATGCGACTGTTGTTCCTTTGTTCACATGTTTGTACTCATTGATGAAATTCGTGAGCAGAACCGTTGCTTTGCCTCCCCGCAGCTCTGCGATTCCTCTTGCGACGCAAATATTTCGCGTGACCAACAGATGCTGACTGCCTTCAACGACGCCTTCCAAGTGAGGTGATCTAGGAGCGCCGACTGAAATAATGACGCTTGAGCGAGGCGGAATGGTGACTTGTTCTTCCACCTCATTCAAGGCACGGTTTCCTGACGGCGTGCGCGGCGGTAGTGCTTCTTCTGTGGATAACTTTATCGACTTTGTTTTTAGGTTGATGACAGCACCATGGAGGCATAAGAAGTCCATGCCAAGGATGACATCTCTCGAGCAACGCTGTAGGACTACGAAGTCTGTAGGATAAATGCGGCCGTTAATGGTGACTCTCGCTGTGCAGATTCCTGCAGGCGTTACTAGATGACCTCCGGCTGTGCGGATTTCAGGGCCTTCCCAAGCTGTCATAACTTTCTTTAACTTCGCGGCGAACGACCCTCTGATGACGGAGTAGTCGGCTCCAGTATCGACGAGAGCGGTGTAACAGTGGCCGTCGATACGAACGTCGAGGTCGCTAGTTCGCCGTCTCGCATTACAGTTTGGGCGTGGCGTCGGGCCACGGCTGCGTCGGCTTGTTCCGCTGCTTTCATGTTGCGTCGTCAGGTCACCTTCGGTAAGTGAGGTTTCGCCGTCAGGGCTTTGCCTGGTTGGCGTTGTGTTCGGAAAGCTCCGTCGCGGCGTCGTCGTCGGAGGAGGATCTTCGGTAGTTCGTCGCACAGCAACCGCACCTCCATCGGTTGCTGCCCTCAGTTTCCCGGATAGGGGCTAAGAGACCAGCCCCTCGTTGGGCCGGAGTACTGCCGGGGGTGCGGTGACATGCGGCGGCTGAGCGACGGCGAACGGGAAGGACTTCGTGGTGTCCACTGAGTTCCTGTCAGGTAGTCGGCGATGTCACGTGGCCGTTCGCCTGGCTGCGGACGTGGTGCATTGACGGCGAAGCCACGCAGTCCCATCTGTCGGTACTGGCAACGGCGGTATGTGTGCCCGGCCTCGCCGCAGTGTTAGCAGAGCGGGCGGTTGTCAGGTGCACGCCAAACGTCCGTTTTACTCGGCGCACTGCGCTGGCCCGCTGGGGAACGGTAGGACGTCGGTGGGGGTGGTGGCGTCCGGCGACGAAAGTGCGACGGGGCGGCGTTTTGGCATGGAAGGGGAGGAGCGTTGTGGCGCACTCCAGCGGCGTAGCTCATAGTTTCTGGCTCGGGTAGCGGTGTTCGGGGAATTCGAAGCGATTGCCAAACTTCTCGCACAATGTCGGCGATCGAATCCACTTGAGGCTGCGCCGAAGACAACAGTTTGCGCAGCTCTTCCTGTACGATCGCTCGGATCGTTTCACGCAGGTCTTCGGAGTCACTGGCTTGAGCAGCAGCGCATTCTGGAGCCAGGCGACGATTATACTGTCTGGTGTGCATGTCCAGGGTTTTTTCGATGGTGGTCGCCTCGGATACAAATTCTTGGACGGTGTTTGGTGGATTCCTCATTAGTCCCGCGAAGAGCTCCTGTTTGACCCCTCGCATGAGGAAACGAACTTTCTTCTCCTCAGACATGTCTGGGTCAGCGTGACGGAATAGGCGGGTCATCTCCTCTGTGAAAATTCTAACCTTTTCATTTGGTAGCTGAACCTGGGTCTCTAGTAGAGCAGCGGCCCTCTTTTTGCGAGCGACGCTCGCGAACGTTTGCAGAAATGCACCACAGAAGACATCCCACGTTCGAAGCGTGGCCTCCCGATTCTCTAGCCAGGTCTTTGCGGTGTCGTCCAGGTAGAAGTACGCACGACGGAGCTTTTCTTCTTTGTCCCAGTGGTTGAGGGCGGCCACACGGTCGTATGTTTCCAGCCAAGTTTCCGGGTCTTCAAACGATGACCCATGGAACGTTGGTGGTTCCCTGGGTTGATGAATGACGATCGCGGGCTGGGATGCTCCGGTTGTCATTGTCGCTGCAGTCAAGGTCATGGCCTTGGTCTTCCGCGCCTTGTCTTGTAGAAGCTCTTACTCCGGTGGGAGACCTTGCTGTCGGCAGCTTGTTCGCTGCTCTTGGTTGGCGTCGGTGTCTTCTCCGTGACGTAGGCTGGGTTCACGGCTTGACGGGGGCGTCCGGTACATGAACGAAGCAGCACCTCCACCGGATGTCATGGGGTCGTGACGTGGCCGAAGACAGGAGACTTCGTGTTGGGATTTAACTGTTTATTTGGGCGAACCTGTGCCCGGTAAAGGGAAAGTCCAATTACAGCAGCAGTCTTGCACAGATAGCAGTCTCGGACTGATAGCGGCGAACGGAGCGTCGGCCTTCGATCAACAACTGACAAGCGGCGAAGCGCGTCGGCATTTATACTCTTGCCGTCGAATGTTCTAGCGTTATCGCTGGCGGTGGCGTAGGTTCCAGAATAGTCTGTACAGTTCGCAGGGTAGGCTTGATCTAATCGAAATGATCTAGTACCCTCTGGAAGCTTCTCAAAAAATGCAGGCGCGGTTTGCGCTGAGAATTGTGTAGTGTTTTCGGACGATAACAAAACTTGGGAAATGGAACGTGGCAATAGGGTTCAAATGTGAGGCGAAAAACAAATTTCTGTTTACAGTTTGTTTAGAAGACCTGCGGCCTCTACAAACCTAAAAACATCCTGTATGGGGATGAGTGCATTTTCTGATAGTATTAACATCGGGTGTAGAGGTGTTTGTGTTCTGTAAGGTAGTTGAAGGTGTGTCGACTTTTCTGTTAGCAGCGATTGCCTCTTTGTTTTCTGTCATACTTTTTACTTCCTCTGTATCATGCTTGTTTTATATTTTCCTTCCCGTAATTTTTGCCAACTTATCGTCGAAGCTATAAAGAGAATGTTTCATGCGTTAACCTCGCCCTTCCCCCCTCCCTTCATCCACCGTAAATTTAGCTGGCTGCGCTGCTGAGCCAAATGGTGAACGCGCATGGTGTTACGCTGAGATGTTTAATGAATTCCTCAATTTGTACATGTGACTCCTTGGTGAAACCAAAACATTTTTATGAAACACCTTCGCAATACGCTACAAACTTTTCGTATTTTCGTATATATATTCCCAATGAAAAAATAGCTTTGGTGGCTAGTCATATTTTGATTGCACTATAAAACATCAGTTTCTACGCAAGCGGAAGTGATGCAGCGTTGTGAGCTAAAGTGTCACAAAATCATAGTTAACCAAAGCTGTCACCCCTTCTTCAATAAACTGTTTGCCGGCATGTTTATCGCTTTGGGGATGTTAAATCGGTGTTTCAACTTCCGAGCACAGTATTGTTTCAAGAGACCTCGTAACAGCCGTAATTAGGCAAATTAGAAGTAAGAATGAACATATTGCCGGAAGACAGGAAGGCATATTCAAGACAGCTGATCCTGTACGCCTGTGATCGACGTTAAAACTCGGCAAACAATTGAATAAATCTGAACTGCGCAAATGAAAGAAAAATTACATGCTACCACTATGTAAATCCCCACCACCGAGCAGACTATCTTCCTTGGTGATTTTTCTGAAGAAGCACACAATAGGCTGTAATAGGTGGTGAAAAACAAAAACTTGTAATCAAGTTTCCATAATGTTGTGCGTTGTTAAAAAGTTTCCCAATCGCTGACTCCAACAAAGCTGCAGCAACTTGAGGGAGCTCTTGTTCATTCTTAGAAACAATTTTATGGAGTCTTTGACCAAACGTTAAAGAATAAATCTCTGAAAACTGCCTTAAGTGTACTTTTCTGTTTATGATATGAAAAAACTTTGTTTGTTCCTCTGAAAAATATACCGCCTAAAGTATTTACCTTTAGGCTGCAATGCCTGCTTAAATGCCTACATTTTCTTTGTAAGCTCAATGTGAATGTGCAGAAAGAAAAAAAAAACGATGGTTCAGCTATTATAGTTCGGATTACAGTTGAAAGAGAAAGACGTGACAAAACCATGACGCGCAATCACACTTCACACACATTCACACATGTCCCACAACCCATTTTCGCAAAATTTTTATTAAAAGAGAATGTTTTCACGACAATGCTGAGCAACTGACGCAAGTCGTGTAAGTGTTTTGAGCAACATTTTGAAAAATGTATTTCAAATGGTTCAAATTTGTCAAGTGTTCCTATTCTTCCCCCGTGTCAGGCGAAAAATTTTTGCTATTGCACAGAGAGAGAGAGAGAGTGAGAAAGGAAAGGCCGGGAGGTTAACCAGATATTGGCATCTGGTTTGCTACCCAGCACTGGGGGCGGGGAAGTAGGGGCAAGAAAGAGGGGTTAGATAGAGAAAAAAAACGCACGCGCACTAATAAAAAAAAAACAAAAACACACACAGGAAGGGCGTCCTAGCTACAACCGTACAGTAAGGTCGGTCGATCGCAAAAAGTTTAGTAGTGCTTTCAGGGCCCTCTTCTGTGAAGTCGCATCCTGACGATACTGCAGAATTCCCTGCTCCGACAGAGGTTGATCATCTAATTTGTTGAGTTCCTTGCGAAGGCATAGTCGTTGTTTACTATACGCTAGGCACTCACAAAGAATATGTTGAATGGTTTCCTCTTTGCCACAGTGGCCACAGGCTGCGGTGTCGGCCATCCCAATGCGGAAAGCGTAGGCGTTGGTAAACGCAACGCCCAACCACAGCCTACATAACAGGGTCTGGTCTGCTCGGCGAAGCCTCGACGGGACTTGAAGACTTAGCGTAGGGTCAAGCGAGTACATTCGGGCATGCTTGAAGTGTGGCTGATTCCATTGCGATGTGGTTTGCTGGCGAGCAAGTCTGCGGAGCTTTCGTGCAGCATCTGTCCTACAAAGTGGTAGTCGCAGTTTATGATCTTCTGTGTGGGCTGAGCGGGCAGCTTCATCGGCCCGTTCATTGCCGATGATTCCGCAGTGACTGGGTAACCACTGAAATGTAATTTGGTGCCCTTTCTCAGTCAGGTGGTGTATAACCTCTGCTATCTCTAGTACCAGCTGCTCGTGCGGTCCACGGCGTAAGGCTGATAGTAGAGACTGCAGTGCCGCCTTCGAGTCGCAGAAAATAGTCCACTTGCGTGTAGGTTGATCAACCACAAATGCCGCATAGCTTGGTATTCCTGGACAGACACGCAGCGCCTGCACTTGAAACCTCTCTATTGAACTAATATTAGCCTTGTAAGCATTTGGCAACATCGGCTGGCTGCTATGAAGTAGTCTCGCCAACAAAGCTGCGTAGCATCTCAGCATAGAGCCCACAGAGTTGCCTTGCTCGTTGATTATTTTCTATCATCTTGTTACTCTGCGCCTTCTCCCCGTGCAGGATTGGGGAGATCGAACGGCGCACTAACACACTTTTTCACCCACACACCTGGCTGGTTTCGCTCTCCTAGGGAGCAGAATTTGTGATGCTGAGCGACTGTGCACTTGAAAGGCCTACAACATCCCCTGGCAATAAATTCCCCTCACAATATACGTATAGCCATTTAAAACGCCGAGTGCATTAGCCATCCTCCCAATGACAGTCGAAGTTGCGACCCAGCGTGAAGCCTCACAGGCGCTTTGAGTATGCTGTGGTCGCTGTGCTCCGGAGGGACGGCCCTTTCAGAGCCATGCCAATAATGCCGTTGGCAATCGGCTCTGGCGAGTATGCGCATACGCTATAGAGCACATAGTGTGCTCTACTGCGCCCACGTTTTCGCCGATAATATGAGGTCCCCAGGCGATGCGGCCACCTGGTGCTTCCCACGCACGTGGCAGGCTCGGTGTGCTGCGACTGGGTGCGGTCCAAACAGCGCCGAGGGGAACTGGCCGTCGACGGTACTATTGGGACAACGGTGTCCGCGTACAAAACATGTGATTCTGCATCAGTGTGCCTGAGCCTACCACGCTGCATTGGCAATTTTAGTTGCGTATACGTTGGGCGAGGGGAACTTTTTGTCACTTTAGCAGACACATGAATGGACAAAAAATTGAGATAACTAGAAGTGAAGGCGCAATGCTGAAGAGACGGTGAAGCTGGCGTGAACTAGGTAATTCTCGTTGTTCTGTTCTTCTAAGTTTTGCAAATTTTCGCTTTTTTGGGCCTCTATTTTTTTTAGTTTTTCTATTCTCTCTGTTGGGTATGCCTCTTTTGTCCCTGCCTATTTTCATTTGCTCTTTCTCATCTTCTCTACCTATATCTATTTTTCTCTTTCCAGGTCTTCCTGCATTTCTTTTTTCCCCTTCTTTCTCCCCCTCTCTCTGTACTTATTGCTCCATCTTTCCTTTTCTCGGTCAATATTGCTTTGTCTCTCTACCCTTTTTTTATCCTATCTTCTTTCTTTTATACCTCATTCTTATATGTTCCGTTTTACTCTCCACTCTCCTCCTCATCCTCCTCCTATTCCCCTTCCTTTGCAACTGTTTTCCTATATTATACTGTACTATACAAGGTCATACTATCGTGATTAGCTAATCAGACAAGCTATCGGTTATCCAGACTAGCACGTCTGGATAGCCAAGCGTTCAAGACGCTCATCTTCAAATCACGTGTCAGCGTGTTCGAATATCATCTCACGCAGAAATATTTTCGATAGAAATTTTTCATTGGTATCTTTTGCTCTCATCCTGTCTCTGTCTTCTCCTAAATTCACCCATCAGAGATGTTACTTCCCGTGCCGTAGAAATTGGGGCAAGTGTTCTGGGAGAGAAGAAAAGAATGAAGACGGCAACGATGAAGGAGCGGATGACGATAAAGGAGAGGGTGAAAAGACCTCTTTTTGGTTTGGTGGCCGCGCGTGACATCACATCCGGTGCGCAGGTTCGTGTGTGCTCTCGAAGTGAAATCGTCTCTTGGGAAGGTTTTCCCTATCACCAATTTACACCTTACACCAAACTCAAACGGCTCCGCTGTTGAAAAGATATTTGATTGACCCTTCTAGAAGTATATGCATGCTCATTCCGAGGTTCAATATTCGGCCAGAATAATTTTTTAGCCAACGAGTAAGCTTTCTTTTTTTTCTTTCTTTCTTTCTTTCTTTTTTTTATTTCGTACAGCACTTGTATTCCAATTTTTTATGCCGCTATAGCGAGCACTTGGCGTTACTTTGCTATAGTAAGCAGTGAAACTTTTTTGTGATCTATGCAACGCAACCCAGAACCTGAAAAAAGAATCAAAAGAGGGAAAAAATAAATCATGCCTGAAACGCAATGAAATCCTTGTCAAGTTTAACCACTTTATGCGAACTCCTTCTCTCTCTCTGTATATTTTTCTTTTCTTTTCGCCGCGTCAAATTCTCCCTTTTTTATGACTAGAATATCACTCGAAAATGCGCCATGCATTCTTCGAAGCCACCCACGCCCATCTTCGTCGGCTGCGGAAAGCTGCGAGTCGTACCGGACCTCGTTTGGAACTCGGTGTCAGCTTTCTTTTAAACCACGCCATTTGCATCACGGCGCGTTGCTCTCGCCGGGGGCACACCTTGTAAGGGCACCACTCACCCTCCCTTCCCCACACCCGCGCAGGACCACGTTGGTGAATCAGTGCGCTTTGAAAGAAATGAAAAGATGCGTGCCTTTCTATACACACTGCTTTTAGCAGCTGACGCACCTGCGCTACATTGAAGGGCGTTGCACTCCGACCACAAGTGCCCGAAAGGTGGTTGAGTAAAAAAAAAATGAAATCTAAAAGCGAGAAAGGAATACTTTGCAAAACCTCTCAAGCACTTTAGTCACTATTCAGGTAAAAAATTGCGCTGAAATAGAAAGGACACCACAAAGAAGGAACACTTAAACAGATCAGCTTCCGCAGGCCAGCTTCCGTGCTCAGATTGAACGACTGAAGGCAGCCGCGTTCCCGCAGTCTGTGCTGGCGGCGGTGGCCGAGACCCTCCTGAAGAAGCTAAAAGGGCGATCACGGAAGCAGTGCCTGAAAGACGCGCCCAGTGGGCGTGAGAGGCCGTTAGTGGTACCCTATTTACACCGGGTGACGCACAACCTGAAGAAGGTTGCTAACCGGCACGGAGTTGACATGGTGTTTTCTGCACCTAAGAAGCTCTCGAGGTTGTGCGCGCGAATTTCGAGCGGCAATGAGCGCACTAGCCTGTGTAACAAGAAGCATGCCAACCCGGTGGTGCAATGCGATGTGGGAGTGGTATATGCGACTCCGTTTTCCTGCGGCAGATCTTACGTGGGCCAAACAGGCCGCTGCGTTAACGATCGCATACGTGAACACCAGATGTCGATCAAAAAAGATAGTGAAATGGGAAATTTGCCTGCACACTGCGCAGCATGTGGATGTGAACCACTATTTCAGGAGACTAAGATACTGGGACATAGCAGAGATACGTGTGCTCGTGAGGTGTTGGAAGCATTCTTCATCAACATGAAAGGTGATAGCTGTGTAAGTGAGGCCTCGGTATCGCTCTACGGTGCAGAAGTGTCCTTTTTGATTGATAAGGTGCGTTAAGTAGCACGTGTTGATCCTCGACGCGTCGGCGCAGCTATGTACGGGTTCCCTATTTTACCGACGTTCTACAGTCAATAAAAAACAGTTGGTAGTTTGCGCTCGATCTGTTTAAGTGTTCCTTCTTTGTGGTGTCCTTTCTATTTCAGCGCAATTTTTTACCTGAATAGAATGAACCAACTAGCCCCTCAAGACGTCCTGATCACTTTAGTCACGTCGGCAATTTCACGCGCTCTCTTTTTCTTGCTTTCTCCGCACAGGGAGGGAGAGGTGCAAGAGGCAATCCGTAGTGTACGTGCTTTTGGCAGAGCTAAACCCCTTGTCAGCCATTCTTGACTGCACTGCAACAAGAGTGTAATAAGCGTGGAAGAAAAAAAGGAAAGAGCGTGACGACACGTGGGCAGCCTTGGCAAGCCGTGCCGTTTTGAAGGCAGGATTGTCGGCCTAGCACGTGAGCTTCTGCACAAAATCATGCCAGAAACGAGACTTGCCGATACATTGGAGTACAGTGCCCGGTAGCTTTTAGTCGAAATGCGCTAGTTTGGCGCAGACTGGCCAGCTTGCACAGGTCACTTAAAGATGGAACAGCACTTAAAGTACTAAAACCTGCCGCAATCTGTGACGTTTTGATCACGTGTTGGGCCGACGAAATGGGCTTCACTCGTGTAACGTAATACTACGTCTATTTTTCTTCCTCCGTACGTGGAAATAAGCCTTTGATGCTCGTGAAAATTTATTCAAAGCTCAAAGAGACCATTCAGGCAGGTAAAACTGGATGTAACATATCGGTTGTGATTACATGTGTGTACGAGATGAATTAGGGTTGTAACTCTGGCGCAGAACAAAAGCTAATGTTTGCAGCCTCTGTTGAAATTCATGGTGGCAAGATGAAAACCCTCTGTTGGCAACATTTACTGCGCACATGGGGCATTGTAGACATAGACAAAGTCTTAGACGCTATTGAAGTTCAACCTCTAAATGGCATATCGGTTGTCGGAAATATGCCGTCCCTAGCCACGTTGGAATGCTAACAAACGCTACACAGAATATTAAAGGTGTCATGGCAATGCTTCCCGCGAGCAACGTTCAGTAAAATTTTATTCTTATAAGCTTCTCTTGGACAATTTCTAGATAAAAGTATGCGGGTTGCTTTTGATGTCTCCGGTAAAGTGCACTGATGCGGTGGTTGCTGTGGTTGCTTCGTTGCTGCCAGCAGAGCGCCAGCAGCTTGCGTGTGAGGTAGGCATTTCACGCCTATCTCACAGCCAGGCTTCTAGCGAGCTGAGCACATATTCTCGCACCCACACCAGCCCAGACACGCATGGTCCGTGCGATGTAAACAAGGCTTGATGCAGTTCTGTGTCTTGAAGTGCGAAAAGGAACCCGCTCACGCCACTTCCGTGAGTTAAAGCTCATCTGATAACTATAGTTTGTCGTTTTTGGAAGTGGAAACACTCAGCGCAGCAGGAGTGGATATACGTTAGCGCTGCCTGAGACAATCATGATGCTTGCACGAGAATTGTTCCGGTGCACTGTTTTCAGCTTCATCGCAAGTGGATACTACTAATTCAAACAGAACAAACAGAAGCCGAGTAGAAATGCACGAGTAAGTATACGCTATATGCGTGTATTCTAGCATAGAGAAACATACATAAAGAGCGGACACTCCCGTAAGGCCCTGCGGCCC